>NW_004955473.1:6841476-6901657 GCF_000276665.1 Chinchilla lanigera | reverse complement strand
GGGATTTAGCTCAGCGGCAAAGCGCCTGCCTGGCAAGCGCAAGGTCGTGAGTTCGGTTCCTGGTACCGGAGAAAAACCAAAAAAAAAAACAAAAAACAAAAAAATAATGTTACAGAAATAAAGACAATAAAAATATTATTAGTGATAGTATGATACATGACATATAACGCAAGAGAAATAGACAAGTTCCCAAAAGACACAAAGAACTAAAATGGGCTTTGGAAAGAATAAATAGACAAACTTAAAATACCTATTCCACACAGAAGATTAATTAATGAACAACAAATTACTTTCAAAGATAAGCTGAGCATCAGATGGCTTCACTCGGTTGTGCAAAATACCAAAAAAAAAAAAACAACCCAATTATTCATATACTCTTCCAAATATTAGAAGATGAGAGAAATTCCCTTACCTCATTCTATTAGGTCAGAATTATCCTGATAACAAACAAAGACAACAGATCAAAATTAATTATCAATGCATTCATAAAAAGTCTCACTAAAAGACTAGCAAATGTAATCCAGCAACACATATGTAAAGATATGTGTTCCACACATGTGACATTACTGCCTCCAATTAAGGTTTATTCAGCTTCTAAAAATAAGTAATATAATATAACATTAATAGAATGCAAAACTATAATTCATGCTATCATTTCAACACATACAAATAAAGCCTTTGATGAAAAATGATCATCTTTTCACAGTTAAAACACTTAAATTTTACAAAGAGAAGGAAAATTCCTTCAGCTGAAAAATTACATCTATAAATAACCCATAACTCAGATAGTAGTGTTAAGGGCGTGATGATTTCTTCTTTAAATCAGATGAGGATGTTTGCTCTCACTGCTTCTATTCAACATTTCACTGTAAATTCTAACATGGATATTTATTCAAGAAAAGGAAATAAAAGATGCACATATTGGAAAAGATGAAATAAAATTATATGTATACATTGATGAGAAGAAAATATACAAGTTTATGTATATTTACTCTACGAATATATGTATAAGTTTATATAATACAAAATATATAGAAATCATATGTAATTCAGAATTAAAATAAATTAAGGTCAGAAATATCTAAGGGTACAAATCAATGCAGAAAAGTGAATTATTTCTCTACTACTTTGCACTACAAAAACTAAAAATCAATTAAAAACAAATTCTAATAAGATAATAAAGGTAAAATTCTTAGTAATAAATTTGAGAAAAGTAGTACAAAATTTTACTATGAAAATGACCTTGCTGTTTACAGACATTAAAGTTGTTACAAATAAATGGACATAATATCACATGTTCATATATTGGGAGATGCAATAATGTTAAAATGGTAATGCACTCTCAATATATTTAGTGATTCTAGGTAATCCTTATCAAAATTCCACATGATTTCTTGGTAGGAACTGACAAACTGATCCTAAAAATATACATGGATGTGCATGGGACAATGAGTACCCAAAATAATCTTAATGAAGAAAGACTAACACTTACTAATTTCAAAATCTATCATTGAACCACAAATCAGTGAAATATTTCTCTGTTCCCTAACAGAATTATAGATAAATGGAACACAATTAAAAGTAAAGCAGAACTTCGAAAGAAATGAAGCACTGCTGTTTCTGTGTAATAACTTACCAGCTCCAGGCAAGCAACTCTTCAGACAACCCCTGTCTCATGAATGCAGACTTGTGCTTTCTCACTGCAGTCTTGTGCATTTCTCACTGATAAGGAAGACACATGAAGCTGTTCTCTCACGGGCATCTTCTCCCTTAGAAGGCCAATGCTGTGTACTAACACCAATAACACTAACAAATGGCATTATAAACAAGTTTCACAACATTCTAACATCCTGAGATTCACAAGATGTGTTTTCTTTTCAAGGCTAATATAAGGTTAGTTGGTAGAATGACTAACTGCCTGTGTTTTGCTTCTGTATCTCTACTTGCTTAATGTCACAAATTGTTTAAAAGGGGACTTTTACTTGGTCCAGCCTGGTTTTAATAATTTTACTGGGTGTGTTGTGTACTAATAAAGTCCTCCTGTAATTCTTCCCAGTCTCTTCAGTTTCTTAGAAATTTTGCAAAATTTTCTGGTGACCACAAGGGTATTGGAGATGACAGGGCTGGTGTCTCCTTTTTTCTGTGTGCCAGGGACTTGTAAACTAGGGAAGACCCACCTCTGGTTCACCAAGTAAAGCTTACCTTGGAGAGGAAACTGACTGCCCCATAGCCTGAGAGCTTCCACACCTCTGCCAGTACAAACAGAACCTAAAAAGAGGCAGGATGACTCAGAAACAGCATACAAGAGGACTGTGATAAAGTAAGAGGGCCAAGGGAGAAACCTGACCCACTAGGATAGAAGGGGAAACTGACCACCTCCCAGGAAGTACCTGGTAACCTGACCCAGAGTAAAATCAGACTGCATCACCACTCTAAATAAGAGTGGCTCATTTGGTTGCTAGGGATATAGGAGTGGCCTGCCATGAGGGAGGCTCACCGTCAGTCCCATCTGGACTAAGTCAGATGAAACCTACAACCCCAAGGGAAATATAGGACAGGCCATTGGCCAGAGTTGCTATCAGCTCATGGGACAGGATGGCAATGAGACCAGTTCACAAAGGGATGTACTGAGTTGCCAGATCTGTAAGGAGTCTAGCGAAACCTACACCCCAAGTAGGAAATGAGGGGAGTAGATGGTGGGGAGGAGAAAGACATGCAAGGTGGGAGTGGCCCACTGGGAGGAGGATGTGTTGGAATTGTGGGAGTGGCCCAGACTGGGGGAGGCTTAGGAATCTAGCACCTGGATGAAAACAACTGGGAAAGGAGAGATGTATGAATGTGTGAGTGGAATGAAGTCTGTGAGCCTGGAGGGTGTGAGGAAAACACATAATTGGGTGTGAGTGAGTGAAGTTTGTGAGTCTGACATCACCTGGGCTCAGCTGGGGACCAAAACTAAAAAATCCCTGAGCAGCTTAACTCAGGTAAGTCTGGCCCAGCTGCTGGACTAGACTGAAAACACAAGACTAAGAGACTTACACCAACCTATGCCTGGTGAAGTTAGAGGAATGAAGCAAGAGTCATGTTTTCATTTCAAATGAGTGCGAAGTATTGCTGTGTCTAAGAAAGTTTTATAGGAAAAAATCAAATTAAAAGTTTTTTGTTCGGGGCTGGGGATTTAGCTCAGTGGCAAAGAGCCTGCCTGGCAAGTGCAAGGTTGTGAGTTCGGTTCCCGGTACCAGAGAAAAACCAAAATAAATAAATAAATAAATAAATAAATAAAAGTTTTTTGTTCAATGTACTTCTGATTTCCAATTTCAGTCGATTAATTGGGATGTTTAAAGCATTTCTTTTTCACTGCAAATTCTTGAATTGGCCTGTAATCCCAACACTCAGGAGGCTGAGGCAGGAGGATCATTGTGAGTTTGAGACCAACCTGTGCTACAAAGTGAGCTCAAGGCTAGCCTGAACTGCATAGGGAGACCCTGTCTCAAAAAGACAAAAAAAAAAATTCTTGAATTACAATTATAGTGTTAACTTGTTCTTTCTTTGTTCTCTGTTGGTTTAACGTAAGAACACTGATTCAAGGTTATATAGAGGTCTGCTGACAGTCAGTCAAATTTACAAAGTAACAATCTAAGGGGAAAAAAAGCTTTTAAAATCCAAGCTGCTGAAGCCAGGTTCATTGCATAAGCTTTATAGTAATGGAGAGAGATAAAAAGAGGGATAATAACAAAACTGAAAGGAATTTATTTGGGAAACAAAGCATCAAAACCAGCCACATTAGAATGTATGCAAAATAATATAGTGGGGCATATGGAGAAAAATTAACCCCTAAAGTTGAGAACTCTATAAAATTGTTTGGTAGTCTTTTAATGTAGGGTGGCCTGCTGAGGGGACAATAGATAGGGGATGATTGGATGGCACATAGAATGGGAACTGGAAATGGAGGGCAGCAGTAAGAACATCCAGAAATTTTCTCTACATTAACTCGTGACTGAATATGATTCAAATTCTGCCTGCAAGGAGTCAGCCTTTTCTGGGAGTGTATTGCAAAATCCATGTGGCTTGATCTGTGCCCAACATGAAAAAAAAAGGGGATTCTAATTTTCCATTAGCTACAAAACAGTAGAGGACCCCCCAAAAGTCAGAAGTTGGTGAGCTGTTTTGGCTGTCCCATAAGAGTCCTGGAGTATGGGCTAAAGATACTCTCCCACAGCTGGCTATAAGTGAAACATTGGTGACAGTGGAATTAAATCCAGGGGCAACTCCAAACAGAGTTCATCTGTACTTCCTCCTGAAAGTCATACAACTCATTCAAGGATATTTAAAACAGTTCTTAAATGATGAAATCGTAATGAGAAGTCAGTCCTCCTGGAATATCCTGCTTCTGGCAGTACATAAGTCTGGGAACCAGTGAATACAGGCTAGTAAAGGATTAGCATGCTGTAAATCAGGCTACTGAGACAGTTCAGTCAATGGTACCAAGTCCATACCTGCTTATGGGACTTATTCCAGAAAGTGCCTGATTTACTTGCTTAGATTTAATAGATGCTTTCTCAGTGTGCAACTTGTATCAGTCAGTCCAACCATCTTTGCATTTCAATGAGAGGATCCCTTCAGAGACATAAAGGAACAGCTTACCTGGATTAGGCTTCCCCAAGCATTCAAAAACTTCCCTAAAATTTTTGGAAATGTCTAGCTACTTATCTCCATGATTTCATCACACCAAAGAAAAATTGCACCTTGTTACTACATGCAAATGGCCTCCCTTTTGCAGTTCCAGTCCAAGAGGACTCTTATCAGGAAATGAGAGACCCCCTGTGCTTACTCTGGAAACAGGATATAAGGTATCCAATAAAAAAAAAACAAACAAATTTGACAAGATGTCAGATATCTCAGCTTCATTGTGATTGACAGCAGGAGCATCAACTGGGCATAGAACAGACCAGAAACAAGCTGTCTATGCTCTCTCAATCACAAACACTCCATGCCAAGTAAGAAAGTTTCTGGGGGAAATGGGATTTTGTTGCACCTGGACACCAGATTTCTCATTATTGGCCAAGCCCCTTTACAAAGCCACAGAGGGGAAGAAAAAGAGCCTTTCCTCTAGAAAACTGACCAGGAGAGGCTGTTTAAACAGATCAAAGAAGGCTTGACTCAGGCTCCAGGTAAATAAGCCCTTCTTCCTATATGTCCATGAATGTGAAAAAGGCCACAGGAGTCTTAACACAGATCATGGAATCCTGGCAGCATCCAGTGGCATAATTGTCAAAACAATTAGACTTTGTAGGCCTATGATAGCCATCATGCATAAAGAATCTTTCTGGTACTGCCCTACTGACATGGGAAGCTGACAAGTTGACTTTGGGGCAACAACTGACTATTCGAGTATTACATTCAGTTATAACCTTAACGAATCAGAGGGGTAACCATTAGCTATCCAACCAGAGGATGACTTGGTATTATGGGTTTTTGTGCAAAAATGCTTGTATAACTAGAGACAATACTCTTAACTTGGTCACTTTGCTCCCAGTTGAACTGATTGCCCTCCTTCAGGACTGTGTGGAAATGGTAGATGAGGTATTCTCAAGCAATGGAGACCTCACAGATCACCCTCTAGCAGACTGAGATGTTGAATATTTTGTAGATGGGAGGAGTTTCCTACTGGAAGGGGTCTGATAGGATATGAAGTAGTGATGGTGGACTCTGTAGTAGAGGGCCAGCTTTTCCTCACCAGAACTTCTACTTAGAGAGCTGAGCTAATAGCCCTTACAAGGACCCTAATACTAGCTAAGGGCATAAAGATTAATGCCTATAATGATTCCAAATATTTCTTTTCAAGGCTACATGTTCATGGAGCTACATACAGGGGTAGAAGACATCTGATTGCTGGGGGAAAAGAGAAAAGAAACAAAGAAAAAAAATTACAACTCCTTGATGCTTCATGGACACCAACAAATATGACTGTTATAGGCTGGAGGGGAGATCAGTGGACTGGTATGATAAAGGCCAAAGAAAACCAGAAATCAGCCAGAGAAGCAAAATGAGCTGGTATGGCAGCATCACAACCAAAAAGGGGGATCCTGGCCCTGCCCTTCATCACAGAGCCTCTACTCCCACAGTCCCCAACCTACACTTACACTGAAAAGATACGCTTTTCCAGGGATCCTTGGACTTATATCAATGGAAGACAGTGGAGAGTCTTTGCTGGGAGACTGGCTGTCACGGAAATGATAGCCCCTGTATTATCAGGCAATTCCATCGAGGATCTCAGATGGAAAATATGGCACTAGAAATGTTACTATGAGCTCATCATTTCTACATGCCATAGCTTACTGTCGTCACTTGAGCTGTTTGTGAACAATGTCTAATATGCACAGAGCAGCCCAAACCAAGGGTCCAAAAGGCCTCCATTATCCAAAATGCTGGTGTCACCCATATGAAAACTTGCTGGTGGACTTCACTCGGCTGCCCCACACAGGAAGCTAATGATATATGCTAGTGCTAGTTTGTGCCTTCTCAGATTGGGATTAAGACTTTCTCACCCAGACAGAAAAGGCACCAGAAGTAACAAAAGTGCTGTTAAAGGACATCCTCCCAATGTTTGAACTCCCTCTAACTTTGAGATGAGAAAATAAGCCAGCGTTCATGGCTGAGATAGTTCAGGAGCTCCCATGGATGTTAAAATAAACTAAAAGTTGCATACACCCTTATCAACCTTAGGCCTCTGGAAAAATAGAACACATGAACCAGATGCTCAAACAATTGCTGAAAAAGTATCATGACGATGCACACTTGAGATGGGATCAAGTCCTGCCTACATCCCCTCTCCATGGCCAATGTATCCCTAAACAAATGGGGTATTCCCCTTATGAAATCTTATTTTACCAGGCACCCCCAATTATAAGTCAAATTGAAGGTGATCTCCACAAACTAGCAAAATTTACTTAGGAGATAAGTTGCAGTCTTGTATCCCTAAACAAATGGGGTACTCCCCTTATGAAATCTTATTTGACCAGGCACCCCCAATTATAAGTCAAATTGAAGGTGATCTCCACAAACTAGCAGAATTTACTTAGGAGATAAGTTGCAGTCTTTGGGAATAGACATGCCAGATATCCATGGCTGGGTACAGGACAGAATGTCCATATGTTTGGCAGACCCAATTCACCCTTTAAACCTTGAGACTCAGTTTAGGTCAAAAGTGGAATCCTACCACCCTAGGGTCCCATGCTTTAATCTTGTGTCCCATACTGTAATCTTGTCTATTCCCACTGCTATTAACATTGCAGGAAGAATGCCTTGGATCCACCACAACTGAATGAGTCCAACAGGTCAAGACAAGTGGACCAGCCTACTGGATTCAGCACAACAAAATCAGCTGGTCTTGTGATGAGGTAGAGCTGTTGCCAAAGACACCAGCCCTGCTCTAGTCACGGTAGAAGCTGGCAAGTCTATGCAAGACAGAAGCGTGGAGATCCTCATGCAGTTACAACAACTACATAAGTCTCCTTTCCTTTCTATTGTAATTTTCTTTTTGCTTCATTCTGGGGAAAAAATCCTGGGAAAAATGCTCCCACTGCACTTATACCACATGGTGGGAAAGTGTTAAAAGGAGAACCCTGCTCTATCATACCAATTATGAGTAAACAAGAACACAGAGGTAAAATTACACTCACAATCAAATAACCTCCTCAATCTGTGACCCATGACCAGCCCTATATCTTTTATGACATTAAGTCCCACCCCACTTCCAGCACCTTGTTTGAAGTCTATGCTAAAATTAAAAAGAGACAGAAAATAATAGCCTTTCAAACAAAACTATGGGTCCTCCAAACCATTGAGGATCATGGTATGTGAGAATACTGTACCTCCCCATCTATATGCTCGACTGCTTCACCAGGTTATAAGTAGTGCATGTGGGTTGTCAAAAATATTTTTTGTTTTGCCAAGGGGAGAAGCTAAGCACCAGGCACAAGTTCAAGTTTGGTAGGGATAACCACAATTCACTTATAATACCCTCAGCTTTATTTTCCTTAAAACAGCTTATCACCAATGATACTACAAATGCCTTAAGTCTACTGACACAAGAGGCTTCAAAACTATGAAATGCCATTTACCAAACTACAGTGGCCTTAGACTACCTCCTAGCCTATGAAGGAGGGCTGTCTGAAATTTGATGACCATGGTTTGGTAATTAAAGACATCACTTTCAAGATCCAAAATCTGGCTCATGTTTCAGTCTAAAAGTGGCAAGCATCATCCCCAGACACTGTGGGAGGCTGATTTTTAACGTTTGGAGGGTTCAGAACTCTGGAAGAGATAGTCTTAGCAATCTTAGGATTCTGTCTCACCCTTCCCTGCCTCCTATCAATAATTTTCCAAAACATCCAGACAGCTATAGAAACTCTGGTAGAGGGACATCCCACCACATGACTGATGGTCTTGACTAGATACCAACCCTTGCCTGATGAGAACTACCCTTCCAAGATGAAATGGAAGATGTTGAGAGTGATTTTCTCTATTAAAAGCTTGTTTATAGAGAGCATTAAATGGGGTGAGGGGGATAAAGCAGAACTTGGAGAAAAATGAAACCGCTCTCTCCCTGTGTAATATCTTACCAACTCCAAACAAGTAATTCTTTGGTCAAACTCTCTCTCAGAAATGTTCACTTGTGCCCTCTGACCAGGTCCTGTACTTTTCTCACTGATAGGGGAGGCACTTTAGGAAGTTTTCTCAGGAAAATCTCCTCCCTTAAAGGGACAATACTGGGTGCCATCACCAATAAATCTAACAAATGGAGTTATAAACAAGCTTGACAGCATCCTAACATCTTGAGATACACAGGATGTGTTTTCTTTCAAGACTAAGGATTAGCTGCTAGGATGATTAATTGCCTTAGTTTCACTTCTGTATCTCTTACTTGCTTGACATTACAAATTGTATAAAAGGGGACCTCTCCTTGGTTCAGGGCCCAGCCTAGTTTTAAACATTTTTAATGTCTTGGACAGTGCACCATTAAAGTCCTCCTGAAAAATCCCTCCTGGTCTATCTCGTTTCTTGGAATTTCCACAACAGTATATGAAATTTATCTTAATAAACAGTTAATAACAAGAAAACATATTTAAGAAATATATAAAACAGAGGATGTTATGAGTGAGCTGTGGTTATTCCTACCAAACCTGAACCTGTGCCTGATGCTTAGTTTATCCCCTGGGCAAAAGAAGGAATATTTTTCTTTACCCACATCCAGCAATTTATCAGAGCACTGAAGACAGTTGCCTGAGACAAGTCCATCGTGTTAAAAACTCAGTTTGACCTAAACCTAGACTTTTGCTTTGGTTTCTAAGGCCAATCTCAGCTGCGTATAGAGATGATGTGTCCTCTCCTTAAAACAGATATTACTAAATTTCTTTTAATATTGGTTAATAAAATTCTTCATTAAAATAGGGATAGAGAAAACTGTTATCTGGTATTAGCAACTTCAGTTTACTCTAAAATTAGATCACTACTTGGTATCTGTGGCCAGTGATAGGTTTGTGTAGAGATAGTGTGCCTCCTCTGCTTCCTATCTCACTAAGTAGGGAGTATAACTGGTTGAGCAGGCCCCCTCTGACACTCACTGGAAACAGTTGACTATTTGGTCACATTGTGATATCCCAGGCAAGCATCCCTTAGGACTTCGGAAATTAGACAGCATTTATACGTGTTAAAACATGGTGATCTGGTGGATTCAGGAAAAATTGCTGCCTACCTGGTTGAAAACTTGAGAACTTTAGAATCCCATGGCTTCAAAGACTTGTTTCACAAAGTAGCTCTAGTGATTTTTATTTTGATGAAGTGCAGAGGATCAGGTGCAGACATGTCCTCTGCACATGAATTAGAATGTCCATCAGTGATTTTTCACAATGGTTCAGGACATCACAAAGTGGAACTGTCTGGTTATATTGGACCTAGTCATGCCATTAACTCTGTTGTGCAACTCTCTAAATTCAATATAACTTCCACAAGAGCTGATAAGAAGAAATACATTGCAGGAGAGGAAACCCAGTATGACACCTTGTATTTGCTCTACACCATTGAGTATGGGATGGGAAGAAGACGACTTCACATGGAAAAAGTCTGGAAATATATTTTTGAGAGGAACCTGGGAGTTAAATTCAGTGAACAGCCGGTACTAATAACCAAATCGTCCTTGAATCTAAGACAGACTGAAGAAAAGATCATAGAAATCACACTTGAGAAGCTCAACATTCTTACCTTCTACCTGTGCTACCATACAATGCCAGTACTCTGTGCCTGGCACTCAGTGCTGTGTAAAGGATTATGGGCCTGGTTCTGGAGAGCAGGGATGAGGTCACTTAAACTGTCCTCATCTTTGAGTGTTACTTCTTCAATCATGCAGTCACTAAGGTATGTGGCAGGAAAAGACATCATAGAGCACTGCATCTAGCTCCTTCTGGCCAGAGTACATACCTATCCTTCTACCGCAATAAGGCTTTGATGGATAAAATCAAAGAGAAACTCTGCTACATCAACTTGGCGCCAGAGAAAGGGCTATGCAAGAAGTAGCAAGCTTTCATTACTGAGTACAAACTGTCAGATGAGAATGTCATCCACATCAGGGACCATGTGGCCTAGGTGTCCCAGGTGGGTTTTACCCCTGACAGTTTGGGCATCCGGGACCTGGGACTTGCAAAATTGGTCTGTAGCAACATCCTGAAGAGGGACACAGACATTCAGACCTTTCTGCTGATGTTGTGCCCTCCAGAGATCCTATACTCTTCCTTGGTCTGACAGAAATGTTCATGAAAGAACTATATGTTGCTTCCAGACGGATCAACACCAAGTTGAGGGTTTCTCCTGACCATTGTTTTGCATGGATTGTGGCATCCATCATGGCTTTGATGAGCAGTTTCAAGTAGATGTAGGTCACCTCTCTGGATTTCAAGGATTATGTGACCTTTTTTTGCACAGAGAATTTTTTTAAATGTTGTTGAGTATGTGTGCTGGAGGGCATCTGAAAAGTCCCTATTGCGGGGGTGACAGTAGGAGGTAACTTCCTCCCCAGGACTTCACTTGAATGCTCAACAAAAGAGCTGTATCATTTCAGGGTTCAGTTTGTTCTTGGCTTCAGAATAATTTCTGCCCGAAGTCATGAATCCTTAATTAGTTCTAATCTGCCATTTTTGTCAAGTGGGCCTCTTAAATTGTTCTCTCCTGAGAAAACCTTGTGTTGCTTGGTGATGCTGTGTGTACTTATAGGGAGTATTTAAAATGTCTCGCCTTCATACCTTAAAGCTGTCTTTGGTGACTATAATTGACCCAATGCACTAGAAATAGAGTCTCTAAGGAAAATGTGTAAAGGACCAGCAATGAAGAAAAACTTGGACGTCACCCCAGTCTTATGGCTCAGTAAATCCACTTATTGGGTTGGTTGTTGGTTAGCACAAAAGAGCTGTTCCTCTGAAGGAAGATCAGGCTGCCAATAGATGGAAACTATCATTAATATTTAATTTCAGATTTTTAAGTTACAGAGCTCTGCTTGTATTTGGAGTTTAATAATTATTACATTGACTTATTATATTTTTATTTGTTTTACTTATAAGAATATCCATAGTATCACTTTGATAAAGCTAGAATGGAAACACAGATTGTCAAAATGTGTTGAGTAATCTAAAGATAAATATTTCCCAAAATGTTAAAGAGTCATAAATGGAAAATGCAATTGCATACAAATGTAAATTGTAATACAATTTATTTTCATAAACTGCATAATGTTATTTTCTCATATAGCTATGTATCCATGATTACTTTGTCTTACGTACTTTTCTCATTGCTGGGACAAAATATCTGATATCCAAAATTAAGGAAGGAAAGGATTATTTAGCTCACAGTCTGTGAAGGTTTCAGTCCATACTCAGCTGGCTCCAAGACAGAGTGGCACATGGCAGAGGGCAACAGTTCATGGTGGTAGAAAACAGCAAAAGCAACAAGAGCAAAAAGGGAGGAGCACAGAGAATAAGCCCCTTTTCCTCTTTTGTATTGTGTGTAGGCTACCCTTCCCAGAGTGGGTGTAGCACTAACACCCCCAATCCCAGTGTTGGACCATGAGTCAATCACAAAATCTAGAATCCCACCTTATGACTGCATGAGACTTTGGGGGGACATCTAGACACAAACCATAACATACTGTATATACATACACAAGTGATTATTCCTTCCTTTATGTTGGTAAGCACTTGGAGAAAAGTACTGAAGAATAAACACATAAAGTGTGTATGGTGGATGAAAGGAACAGATTTCCATTTGGAATTAAAGGCAGGAACAAATCCAAAAGGAAAGACTACGTTATGAATGTCAGCCTGAATGAAATGATACCATTCACCTAGGAGGTTGCACAAATATTCCCATCTGCATGTTGGGTGGAGCTTATGTTCAACCATGAAAATCATCATACTCTATAAATCAGTATAAAGCAAGTATTGATATAGTTACATATATTTGAAGGTGTTGATTATAATATTCAACACTTCTTTATCATAAATCCTAGGAACAAATCCTAGAAAGATCACACCTTAACATAATTAAGCATATATATGACAAACCAACAGCATGCATCATACTGAATGAAGAAAAATAATGTTCTTTAAAATAAGTAAGACAAGTGTGTCCATATGATTTAGGTTTCACTAGAGAGAAATTAAATATAAAATATACATATGAATGTACAAGACATTCATAAAGCAGGTTTACAGGACAAAAATCAGAAAATCATTGATGGAAGAATTAAAAAATGACCATCCGCATGCCACACGGGTGGAAGACAAGGTAGCTGTCTTTATACCAAAATTTGTCATAATCATTTTCTAATTGACACAGTGCCAGATACTGTCAAAGTAAAGGAAGAGAAACTTAATTTTCTTCAATTGTTAGTCCATAGTAGGCCAGTTCCAAGGCAGGAAGGCATAATGGAAGAGTCTCCTATAGGAAATCTGTTCATGTCATGGTAGCCGGAAAGCAGACAGAAGAGTGGAAAGGAGGGTCATATATCCTCCAGGTCATATCTCCAGTGGTCCACATCTTCAATTCACACTCCACTTTCCTACAGCAAACTTAGCTATAAAACCATGATGAACCACTTTCCAAATGCCTTGTCTATGAGCAGATGAGGTTTTGGCAGACTTTCTGGAGATAAAACATAACATACCAATCCTCGTACTCAAAGACTCATGTACCTCCCTTCGTCAAAAAATCTCTGTAGTTCATCTCTAAGTGTTAGCAAAATCTTTACAGTTTTAGCAGTAATAAATTTTCCAAGTCCAATGCCCCCTCTGAGAATTAAGCCAAACTTTTAGGTATGAACAGATCCTGTAAAAATCCCAAAAATAGTTAAACTACCAACATGCAGTGGGGCAGAGGAAACCTTCCCATTCAAAAAGGGAGGCATAGTGGGATAGAAAGGAATGGGACCAAAGAGTGATTGAAACACAGCGATGCAAACATTAAATCTTATAACTGAGTTTTTGGCACCTGACACAAACATTTGAATTCCAAATGGTGTGGGTGGCCCTGCACTTATGGCACTGCAGGTTTCAGTTTCACATTTATAGCCACACACATAGCCCTCCTTGGGGACATACTGCTTGATGTCCTAGACATTCTGCTGAAATCTAAGCAGAAGCCTCCCTGACCTCACAATACCTGAATTCTGCATTCCTGTAAAACCAGCTACATATGATGCCAAGGCTTCCTGACAGTTCAAGCATTACACAGACCAGTTTGTATCATGGCTGGAGAAACCTCTAAGCACCAGGATGATGCAGGACTATGAAACAAATCCCAGGGAACTAATTTCTTATGTGGTTCTTGTCAAGCAAGGTGACCTGGGTATCCCTTCTCAAAGCAAAGTCTTTCAATTTTGCATCTCTTACCCTGCAAAATGTGTGGTTTTACTGGGTTCTGGGATGGTATCACATCATCTTTTCTATGATTCTGATGCAGAGTACTTGGATTTAAAAGATATATTTCACTAACACAACTCTCCAGAGCACCATGTTTACAGGTGCTTCATTTCCAGCCACGCTGAAATTTTTTTGGTCTTTTTTGAAACGCGGTCTCACTCTACTAAGCTGAAAATTCTTGAAATGGAGCTTTGCACCTGACTTTTGATAAAAACCTAGCAGAAAGCTCCAAGCAATGTGCACACTACAGCCCAAACTTTGTGCTAACTTGCAATTTCCTTAGTCTACTGACCTTCATCTCATTCAGACCACATCTCAGGTCATCAGCAAAATATAGACGAATATTTTGCTAGAGCATTACATGCATGACCTGGGGCCTAATTGTCACTGAAGTTCTTATTTCCAACTGATACCACTTGACCCTGCACTTCAGGGTCTACTTTACTAAATAGTGTCTGCCTATTTGAACTCTGGCCAGTATTTCACATCAGGCTGGGATTATAGCATTCTAGACCCTCAAAAGCCGGATCTCCAATCCTTTCCTAACTCGTCCCATGAGCCATTTCCATAGCCTTCTAAACCATGTTGTGAGATAAGTCACAATAACAGTCCCACTTCTCTGCTGCCAAATATGCCTTGCTTTTGTTTTCTTCACTGAAGAACACTAGCCCACACGCACAAATTAAAAAAAGAAAAATTCATGGTTAGCTGGATCTACAGCAAAACAGCATAGTAGAGAGGCCGAGTGGGGGGAAACTAATCATGTCATGGTAGCCAAGAAGCAGAGTGAAGCAAAGAGCTGAGGAGGGAGATACAGCCTTCTATATCATAACCCCAATGATGTTCTCTTCTGAACAGACTCTGACTCTGTCTCCTAGCAGCATGCCAGGTACATTTCCCCCAAAATCTAATCATCTCAGAATTCTACCTATGGGCATATAAGGCTCTTTGGATGCATCACAATTTAAAACATAACACCGTCCACTCTCACCACTCTTCTTCAGTAGACTAATGGATTTAGCCAGGGCAATTTGCCAAGAGAAATTAATTAGGGGTATGCACATAAGAAAGGATGGAATTGAATTTTACCACTTTGAAGATGATTTGAGCTACACCCAGAGACTTTATCATGTGACTATTAAAACTGATAAATGAATTTAGCATAGTGGCATAAGAACATCCACAAAAGGGGCTGGGGATTTAGCTCAGCGGCAAAAGCGCCTGCCTGGCAAGCGCAAGGTCGTGAGTTCGGTTCCCGGTACCGGAGAAAAACCAAAAAAAAAAAAAAAAAAAAAAAGAACATCCACAAAAATAGTACTTTTACACACACTGAGAATGAATTTGCTGAGAAAGAACTCAGAAAATCAGTCTCACTGAAAATAGATAAAAATAGTAAATATCTTGTATTAAAATTAACTAAGGAGATGATGGAGTTGCACAGAGTAACCCTAAAGCAGTGGGATACAGAAACTGTGAGGGAGGTGACTGTTGTGAATACCCAGTTTTTGCCAATCTCAATAAAGCATAATTGGAGAAGAAGGAGAACCAAGATGATGGAGTGGTAAGAAACCAAGAAAGAGCCTCTGAGCATGGTCATCCAGATGTTGGAATATAGCAACATAAGGAAGACTAGAAGAAGGGAAGTTAGTTCCCTGGATCCAGGAAGGATCTGAAGTGCAAACTTAAGGCAATGGAGAGAGTGAAGAGAGAAATTTCAATGAAGAAGGAGGCACCCTCTCTGAGAGTCAGCACTCACCACACCAGAGGAGTGGTTTAAACCTGGGGACACATGGTGAATGCTGGCAACCCTAGAGCCCACCACAGAGAGATATAGCAGTAGAGGGGAGCAGTGGATGTGAAGGACTGCACTAGCTGGCTGTAGTACTGAGGGCTCAGTCTTCCTGCAGGAGATTACAATCAGCTGAGAATCATCTTGGACAGGGGTTTGCTGAGCTGAGAATTCAGAGCTGCTACTAGTTCAGTCTAGTGGCTCCCAACAATGCACAGGCCCACTGAAGATGTGCTTGCTGATGGCTGCAGGATGTAGGAATATGGTCTGGGACAGAATATAGCCTGAACTTCAGGGGAAATAAAGGTGCAGGCTCACTGAGATTCACCACTACTTTGCCACAAAGCTACTACTGGCTTGCTGGGGTAAATCAGCATGGATCTGGACTCTGTCTGTACACATTGTCTACCAGTGACAGTAGAGACAAAGCTGGAAATGAGCTATTTTCCTATCTCTCTTGTTTGTTGTTGTGGTGATTTTGTTTTTCTTTTTACTTTTCCTTCACTGTTAGATCTTGTGTTTATATGAATGTGAATGTTGTTTCTAGCCTATTTGTGGTTGTTATTCTGTTCTATTTTTCCTTTTATCTTTTCCTTCTTTCTTTCCCTCCAGTCATCTGAACCAGTTAGTTTAGTAACCCTTTCTCCTCCAGCCTTACTTCTAGTCTCTAGCTCTTTTTCTAATTCTCTATTTTTTCTCTGATTCCTTTTAAACATTAACCTTAAAGGGTGAAATAGACACATTAGTGACATATATGCTGTATCTAATTTTCTGGTTTGTTTTAGATTTGGCTATATAACCAAAAATCTAGTTGATATGCTCAAAGGTGGCAAACTCATAGTTACTTAGTTTTTCATTTTCTAGGCTGGGTTTGATGCTAGTTTTATTGCTGATGTTACCATTTTAGCCAAATGCAAAATAATTGTTCTTAACAGCTGTTCTTTCTGGTATTACAAGACTGAGATTGGCTAAGGGTCATGGAAACTATTGTGGCACAGTGCCAAAGAAGCAGGGGCTGGCCAAGGTGGCTTCACCTACTCATTCTCAATAAATGGAAGATGTAGGATCTTGCAACAGGCTCAAAACACAAAAACCAACTACACCTGGAAGATACCATGAAGAAGTAGTCATTTCCTAAGGGTTCTAAATACTATCAATAAAGCAACCCACCATAGGAAATTTACAAACATCATTTGAGGAATTAAACTAAAAAAAAAAAAAAGAAAAGAAAATGAGAAGATATTTAAACAAGATGCAACCCAAGACACCCAGTTTACCAAAGGCAAACACAGGGAGCAATGGGGTAGTACAATAAAAAAGCCACCGGGCTGTCTGTTGTTACCATCTGGCCTCTCAGAAGTGGTAACAACAAAACGATTGAATGAGGCTCTAGAAAAAATAAAATCAGAAATATTTTCTCAGATACTGTGAAGATTGTGTCTACAATGAAAACCCTACTTAGTAACTCTAGAGCAGATACAGAAAAAAATAGATGAGTTTAAGTAAATTATGGAAGCCATGAATTCTCAGCATAGGAAGGAAATGGAATCCATAAGGTAGAATCAAGCAGATATGTACGACAATAAAATTTCCATTGAAAGTATTAGTAGAATAAGCCAGTGTGGGGACGGGATCTCAGTTGGAGAAGACAGGCTTGCAGTTAGGGATCACAAAAGGAAAGATTTCTTGAAAATAGCAAGAGACCATGAGAAATCAATCCAGCAGCTGCTAGATGAGGCAAAGAAGAATAACATAAAATGGATTGTAGTCAATGAAAAAGCAGGAGATACCATAACTAATATAAAAAATGTTCACAGATGCCATGGCAGAAAAATTTACTTTTAGGGAAAGGAATATGATACACAGATAAGTGAAGCATATAGAAAGGCAATTAGCCATGATAAAAAAAATTACAGCCAGGCATATTATGGAAAAGATTCTAGAAATTCAACACAAGAAGTGAATCTTAAAGGTATTAGGGAAAGCAAAGTAATCAACTACACAGGAAAGCCCAACGCAATCACACTTGATTTCTCAGCACAAACTCTCAAGTTAAGGAAAGTTTGGAGTGAAGTATTTCAAGCACTAAAAGAAAACATTCTCCAACCGAGATTGATGTAACTTGCAAAACTATCTTTCAAAACGGATGGAGAAATAAGATACTTCCATGACAAAAAACAAAACAAAACAAAAAAAAACCTGAGGAGATTTCTGATCACCAAACCAGTACTCCAAAATGTTTTGAAGGACATTATAAAAAGAGATAATAAGGACTATAATAAGGACTAATTCCATGAACCCCAACAGAAGTAATCCACCAGCCAAGGTACACAATTAAAAAGTGGAGAAGGGAAAGGGGAAGCCAACAACAGGAAAATAACATGACAAGGATAAGTCAATACATAACAGATATAAACATCAAAGTTAATGGTCTCAATACCAATCAAAAGACACAGACTGGCAGAGTGGATCAAGATACAAAATCCAACAATATGCTTCATAGAAGAAACACATTTAATTCAAGAAGAAATTCATGGACTGAAACTCAAAGAATGGAAAACTATGCTCCATGCAGCAGAAACCCAGAGAAAAGCAGGAGGAGCTATTCCATTTGCAGACAAAGTGAACATCCTGTAAAGAATCATTAAGGGAGACAAAAAGATCACTACATCCTTGTAGAGGGAATAATCTAAGAGGAAGAGATAGCAATCATAAATACATAGGTGATAAATACTAGTGCACCCAACTATATAAAACAAATATTAGTGGATATGAAAAATCAAATAAGAGCTAATACAATTGTAGTGGGAGATCTCAATAACCCACTGGCATAAAACAGAAGATGAACTACACAAAAAAACCAACAAAGAAATATTAGAAATGATCTGAAATTTTCAAAAAAATGGATTTAGTAGATGTCTACGGAGAATTCCATCCCACAACATCAGAAAACACATTCTTCTTAGCTGTAAAGGAATTGAAATTATCCCATGCATTACCAAATTGTAGTGCAAAGAAAATGGATACCAATGACAAAAAAAGAACATCAAAAACACATGGAAATTAGATAACACCATCCTGAACAACAAGTGGGTCATGGCTGAAATTAAAGAAGAAATTAGAAAACTTTTACAATTAAATGATAATGATCTTTCAAATTGCCAGAATTTGTGGGACAAAATGAAAGGAATCCTAGGAGGGAAATTTAAAGCAGTGAAAACCCATATCAGAAAAATATAGTACATGCAAATAAACAACTTAATTGTGAAGCTAAAATTTGTAAATAAAGAAGAGCAAGCTATGAGAAAAGCCCATACAAGAAAGGGAGTTGCAAAGATTAGAGCAGAACTGAATGCGTTGGAATCTAAAAAAAAGAATCAATGAATAAAAGAGTTGGTTCTTTGAAAGATTAAATGAAATCAACAAACCTTCAAGCAATTTTATCCAAAAAGGAAAGAAAATACTGAAAGGTACACAGTTAGTAATAAAAAGGGTGAAGTCACAACGGACACTGAAGAAATCCAGATGATCATTTGTACCTACTTTGAGAAATTGTATTTTGATAAAATGAAAAATACACAAGAAATGCAAAGATTCCTAGATACAAATGAATTACCTAAGCTGAATCAAGAAGATACAACATTCCTTAATAAACCAATATCAATCAATGAAGTAGAAGATGTAATTTAATAAACCTACCAACAAATAAAAACCCAGACCCTGATGGATTTCCTCCTGAATTCTACAAGAAATTTAGTAAAGACCTAACTCCACTACTTCTCAAACTCTTTAATGAAATTGAAAGCAAAGGAATACTCCAAAATTCATTCCTGGAAGCAAGCATTACCTTGATATCAAAGCCAGAGAAGGACCTAACTAAGGAAAGCGAACTACAGGTTAAACTTCCTAATGATTATAGATGCAAAACTCCTCAATAAATACTGACAAACAGAATGCAGCAATTCATCAAGAAGATTATACAACATGTACAAGTTTGATTCATCCCAGGGATGCAGGGACAGTTCAACATGCTTAAATCAATAAATGTAACACACCATAATAACAGAACCTAGGAGAAAAACCATATGATCATCTTAATAGATGCAGTAAAACCTTTTGACAAAGTCCAGCACACATAATAAAAACCTACAGAAAATTGGAATAGATGTTCTTTATCTCGATATGATAAAAGCCATCTATCATAAATCACAGCCAACATCATACTAAATGGACAAAAACTTAAACTTTCACTCTCAAATCAGGGACAAGACAAGAATGTCCACTATCTCCACTCTTATTCCAAGTCCTGCAAACTTCAGCTAGAGCAATTAGATATGAAAATAAATAAATGAAGTAAAGATAGGAAAGGAAATAGTTAAATTATCATTATTTGTGGATGACATGATATTCTGTATAGAAGACCCCCAAAACTCTACTAAAAATGGCTAGATGTAAGGAGAAAATTCAGTAGCACAGTTGGATACAAAGTCCACACTCAAAAATCACTACCCTTATATTCTACATGAATAACAAACTCACTCAGAGAGAAATTAGGGAAATAACACCTTTCACAATAGCTTCCAAGAAAATGAAATACCTAGGAATCAATCTAATGAAGAAAGTAGAAGACCTCCAGATTAAAAACTACTGTACTCTGAAAAAGGAGATTGAATAGTATATCAGAAAATGGGTAGATATTCCTTACTCTTGTGGAGGAGGGACAAATATAGTGAGAATAACCATACTTTCAAACTTTTATACAGATTTAAAGCAATTTTAGTAAAAAATTCCACCAGCATGTCTCACAGAATTAGAGGAAAACATACTAAAATTCATTTGAATCTAAAATTCATTAGAATAACAAAGGCAATTCTGGGCAACAAAGGCAAGGCAGGGCACAACACAATCCCTGACTTAAAATTATACCATAAATCTACAGTGATAAAAATGGTGTGGTAGGGGGCTGGGGATTTAGCTCAGCGGCAAAGCGCCTGCCTGGCAAGCGCAAGGTCGTGAGTTCGGTTCCTGGTACCGGAAAAAAACCAAAAAAAAAAAAAAAAAATGGTGTGGTACTGTCAAGAAAACAGACCCAAGGACTTTGGCTGGGGATTTAGCTCAGCGGCACAGCACCTGCCTGGCAAGCAAAAGGTTGTGAGTTCGATTCCCAGAATTGGGGAAAAAAAAAAAAAAAAAAAAACAGAACAAAACAAAACAAGCAAACAAAGAAACCCAGACCCAAGGATCAATGGAACTGATGAGAAGATGCAGAAACAACTCCAGACATATGCACACAATTTATCTTTGACAAAGGTGCCAAGCACATTCAATGGAACAAAGACAGCCTCTTTAATAAATGGTGCTGGAAAAACTGTCTTGAAGTGGCTGAAGATTAAAACTGAACCCATATATTTCACCAAGTACTAAACTAAATTCAAAATGGATTAGAAGTGTAAATATTGAAACACAAACATTAAATCATCTGGAAGTCAGAATATGTAAAACTGCTGAAGACATTGGTATAGACAAAGATTTTATGAATAAAACTCCTATCACAAAGGAACTATCACAACAAATCAACAACTGGGATTTCATCTGTATTAAAAAGCTTTTGTATAGTAAGAGAAACAACAAAGAAAGTGAAGAGACAACACACAATGTGGGTCAAAATACTTCTCAGCTCTTTCTCAGACAAAATATTTCAAATGAGAGCATGTAAAGACTCAATAAAATCAGAGCTCACAATTTTAAAGTTGCAATCCAAAAATGGGCACCAGGGATAAATACATACTTTTCAGTTTGGGTTCTATGTGCTTCATTTCTCTATTTCTTTCCTTATAACTGTGAAATTTTCTACCATTTTTCTGTGAACAGGTTTTTTATTCCATTTGTGTTACTTCTGATTTTTCACTTTTTCCAGTTATATTTTGGTTAGTTTTCTTTGCATCATGTAGCAGTTTTTGCATGCATTATTCTATGTTATATAATTTATAAGGTGTACTTGAGTACTTAGACTTTAAAGGCATCATTATATTCTATATCTAAGATCTTGTCCTCTTTTTATTTCTACTCTTCATATAGTCAATAAGAATTTTTGTCTCTTGGACTTCTGCCTGAACCATTTCATTGACTCCAATTCTTTGGTAAAGTCATTCATGCTTTATATTGCTTTGCTCAGTGCATCTAGCTTTTTATTATTGTATTCTGAATGCTCATACACCTTTTCAGTTATTGCATCCATTATCTCTGCTTCCACCTTGTACTTATTTGAGCTGCTTTCTCATTTCCTCTGCTATATTTTAAATTAATTTGGATGTACCGCTTATGGTATTCTTCCCTCTGCTGCCACCTGGACTGGTTTCAATGTGTTGAGAGGTTTGGGAGGCATTTTGCTTCTTATTTATCTCATATGCCTATTTTTTTTTTTTGTGTGTGTGTGTGTGCTTGCTTTCTCTCATGCCTAGGTTTATGGATACTTACAGTCTAAACACATTGTTCCAGAAAATAGTTCTCTTAATTGCTTTGCAGAGATGTACTTTGGGCATGGTTAAATTTAACCTTTTGCCAGAGACCCAAGATCCAATCACCTTGGTCTATTGGAGGAAGAGGATGCAACTTATTTAGCATATTATCCAAACTCTCTGGGGATATACTCTAGTATTATTAATGTCATGAATATAATCTGAATGTTGGTTTGCAGAGAAATTGAAATAAGTATGTGGCAATGATACTATCAAAATGATCAACTAGAGTAGTATTGCCAAATAAAATAAATATTATTAACATATCATGAAAATTAATTATGTACCACCCTTAAGCCTAGAGAACAAATCCACAATTCTCATGTAAACATTAGGGAAAGCTAGTTATTGATTTATAGCTAATAGGTACTAAGTGGGACAACTATAACTTTGCTAATGGTAGAGAAAAGTGAAAAATAATTTTGCAGAATTAAGTATCAAATGATTAACTAGCTTTATTGTTATACTGTTAAAGATATAGGGTTTGGGATTGGGAGAATGTAAGAGAAAAGTTTTGAAACCTTAAATTATATGATATAAGAAGAAAGAATGCAAAATGTACAAGGTATCTTATTGGAGAGGAAAAGGATATCTGTACAAATATATAAAGGCAAGGGCTGGGGATTTAGCTCAGCAGCAAAGTACCTGCCTGGCAAGAGCGAGGTCTTGAGTTAGGTTCCTGGTACCAGACAAAAACAAAACAAAACAAAAAAACAACTATATAAAGGCAAGAAAAAACTGGTAAGAGACAGAAGATAAAAAAGAAAAGAAGAAATGAATTATTTAGAGGAACAATTACAGAGTAATATTTAAAAGGAAAATAATTAAAATTAGAAGTATAGAAAATAGAGCAGCATAAAAAGAGATTGGAAGCAAGGGAGGAGAAAAAGGAAGGTTGCCCAAGCCCCAGCAAACTGGTGAATAAGAAAGCAGGAATGAAGATTTAGTGCCTCTGTGTTAATGCTTAGGTTATTGATCCAATTTAGCTTTAGTTTACTGCGTGGTTATAAATACATGTTTAGTTTTAATGTTTGGCATGTAGAGAGTCAGTTAATCCAGCACCATTTATTAAACAAGGTTTCATTCTTCCAGTGAACACATTTGGCTCCTATGTCAAATATAAGGTGGCTGAGTGCACTTGTAGTAGTGTGTGCATCTTGTATTCTGTGCCACTGATCTTCAGGTCTGTTTTATTGCCCTGCCATGTTGATTTTCTCACAGTACTTTTGTTGTGTAATTTCAAGTTTGGGAATATGATGTTCCCTGATTTGCTTTGGTGGCCCAAAATTGCTTGTGTTATTTTAGGTCTGGTTCCAAATGAATTTTAGGAGTGTTTTCTCTAATTCTGTGACTTATGCTAATATTATTTTAATTGGGGTTGCATTAAATCTGCAAAAAATTTTGACAGTAAGGCCATTTTCACTATGTTGTTTCTTCCTATCCATAGATAAGGGATGTCTTTCTACATTCTGATACCCTCTTCAGTCTCCTTTTTCAGGGTACTATAAATTTCAATGCATAGATCTTCCAATTCCTTCGTTAGGGAGATTCCTAAGTATTTCATTTTCTCGGTAGAAATCTCCAAGACATAGATGTTAGTAGAGAATTCATGTAGAAAACCCAGACTAGGTTTACTACAAAAACTGGGATATAATACAAAGACTCAATGTGTGATGTCACTTTATTAAAAAGATTTTGCACAGCAAAAAATATCACCAGCACAGTGAAAACACACCCTACAGAGTGTGAAAAATTGATAGCCAATTATCCCTCAAAGACTTATACCTAAAATGTATAAAGAACTGAAAAAATCGGATCTTCCATTTTCAAAGACCTAACCCAAAAATGGGCACCTGAGATAAATATGCAGTTCTCAAATGAAGAAACACAAACAGCGAATAAATATATGAAAAAAATGTTGAATATCATTGGTCATTTAAAAGATACAAATTTAAACAACACTGAGATTCCATCTCACTTTAGAAAAAATGCCTATCATTCAGAAATAAACCAATAACAAATTCTGCAGGGCCTGTGGGGAAAAGGGAATTCTTTCCACTGTAGACTGGTGTAACCACTGTGGAAATCTGTGTAGATATTCCTCAGTAAACTAGAATTAGAAATCCATCTGACCCAGCTATTCCCCTTGTGATTATTTTCCCAGAGGAATTTAAAACATCATGCCACAGTGATATATGTGCACTCATGTTTATACAAGCACAAATTTGTAATAGCTAAATCTCAGAAACAGCCCAAATGTCCATCAACCAAGGAATGGATAAAAAAAATGTGGTCACTTTATTCAGTGGAATCCTGCTCAGTCATAAAGAAGGATAAACTTGAGGATGCTATAGATAAATGGATGCAACTTGAGATTTTACTTATAAGTAAAATAAATCAGACTCACATGTAGAAACATCATATTGTCTCTCTAATGAAAGAAGCTAAAATAGTAAATGAGATCCAAATTGTACAATAGAAATTGAGAAATGAGAAGAAATTGTTCAAAAAGTAAGAGTATTTGGGATGGGGAAAATGAGGAAAAAGGAAGGGAAAAGGAAATATATAGAGAGATAGATATAGTTATACACATAGATAAATATAGATATAGATGACATAGAATTAGATATAGATCATATAGATATAGATAGATATATGTGTATATGAGAGTTAAGATAGTTTCTATGACTAATTTCTCTTAGTTCATTGAAAAAGAAAAGTTTGTGTTAATATTATTTTGACAATTTTTTCATGCCTATACCTAGTACTCTGAGTAATTATTTTTAAGATAACAATATGCATTATATTAACCATTGCTACTCTCCCATTATCTCATTATGAATTTTTGTTTTATTTTTTATTATTTAAAATAAAATTTTTAAAAAGGGAGAAAATAAGGGAAAGAGAAAAGAACAACATCAAACAAAAAACTAAAACCATTTCTCACACTTAGAAAAAATTATATTTTCTCTATGATTTCAATCATATGGTTATCTTCTGGGATACAACTGTGGAGCATTGTTCAATTCAAGATGTGTCTCTGGACTTGCTGGCAGACAAAGGAGGCAGTCACAGCCCAGATCCATGCTGCACTCAGTCATCAGCAGCCAGGCAACAGGAAATAGAATTAGGGTGGGAATGCTGACCCAGGAGCTTTCAAATTCATGGAGATTTGGGCTGAACCTGGCCTCTGGCCATGGGGTGGAGTCTATGCCATTTAGTTTAAAGCACTGTGGGTGCCTCTTGCTGGCCTGACCATAGCTCTCTAAGCATGTGTGTCTTCTATGGCTTACACTCCATCACTGTAGATGCATAAAGTTTGAAGTCCTGCAATAAAGCCAACTGTAGCTACTCTGAGACCTATGCTCTATTGATTCCGTACCTGGCATGGCACCCAAGTACTCAGTTCAAGAGATATTGCAGACATTTGAGCTGGAGTCACACACCAACTGTTGAAACTGACAGCAACTGCTACTCCCTTTCATCACTGTGTTTCTCCCTGAGGGATTTATAAATTGATTCTTTTACTCTGTTTCTTTTAAAGTCCACTCTCTTTTCTCATAAGTCATAATCTAGGAGCCACAGTAAAAAAGAAGCCTTCCCTCTTCCTTTTTCCATGTTATATTTCTATTCTTCAATTCCTCTCCAGGCTGCAAATTTCCCATAACATCTTTCTTAAATCCCAGGATTCCACCAACCTACTTTTCTTGGCCCTGATTTTATTTACCAGTGTCTGAATTTTGAATCCCAGAGAGGCTGATTTGTTGATTTTTATGACTCTGCTATCTTCCTTGATGTCCTTGATCAACATTTTGAACGAATGAAAAGGAAGATACAGAATGCCAAAAGCAATAACTCACAGCTGAAGCAGATGTCACAAAAGAATTACCGATATACATGCTTATATTATAAAATAACAAGCTGAAGTTATTAAACTGAGCTTTGATTTTTAAAACTAGAAAAAGTAAAGAAACAATGCTAAGAAGGAAAGAGAAAAATAAGTGTTCCTATAGAAATAAGTAAAACAAAAAGCATTTGGAGAGATAACAAATATAAATACAGGTTTGTTTGAAATCATCAATAAAATTGACAGATGGTAAACATTTATCTAAGTTATTTACCATGATAGAATCATTCAATACAATATGCCATATTAACAGAATGATGTACAGAAATGCAATTATTTAAATTCACCCAGGAAAAAATATTTTATCAAGAGCCAATGGCTTTTCATGAGAAAATACTAATAGAAGTAAATCATCAAGCCCATAAAAGTCTATTAATGAAAATCCATGGAAGCAAGTTAGCACAATAGAAAAATCAACACAAGAAAATCAATAGAGCACCTGTGCACCAAAAAAGAACTCACGGATAAAAGAAATTAAGGAAAGAATACCTCTCACAATAACTACAAGAAAAATTACATACTTAGAAATTAACCTAACAAAGTAAGTGAAAGCCACTTTTAAGGAAAATTATAGAACCCTGAAAAAGGAGATCAAAGACATTAGCAAATGGAAAGATATCCTTGTTCCTGGCTAAGCAAAGACAGTATTGTAATAATGGTTGTACTACTGAAACTGATATATAGATTTTAAACAATTCCAATCAAAATTCTTATGGGATTTCCAACAGAACTAGGAACAGCTATCTTAAAATTCATATGGAATCATCAGAAACTAAGAACAGCAAAAGCAATCCTCTGCAGCAAGATCACAATAGTAAGCATCCCAAATTTCAAGTTATATGGCAAAGTTACAGTGATAAAAGCAGTGCAACACTCATGTGGCAAGAAAGAAAGGAAGGAAGAAAGGAAGAAAGAAAGAAAGAAAGAAAGGAGTGGAACAGAATAGGGCCAAGATCATATGCTCAAGGAAAGATGCATTTGCAAATGAAGCTGGGAAATCTGGTCAAACACTTGTAGAAAATTGAATCTGGACACACATATTTATTAAATATGAATTAAATAAAACAATGTGTATTAAAATAAGACAAAAATGGATCAAAGGCCTAAATATTAAATCAAAAAGAATCTGCTTGAATGTAAAGTGGTAAACATTTTTGAAAACTTAGGCACAGGTAATGCCTTTCTAAACAGAACCAAAATTATATAAGAAATAACACCAAGAATCAATGTGTCATTATAACAAATTAGACAAATGGAAACTGAGCACAAAGCACTGAAACATCGTGTTACTCCAGAATTAATGACTATCAACAAGAAATCAAATTACAAGAGATGCTGTCAGTGCTGCTGGGAAAAGGAACTTTTCTACATTGCTGGTGAGTGTATAAATTAATACAACTGTTATAGAAATCAGTATAACTATTTTTCATAGAGGTAAAGTTAGAAATTCTATTGGATCCAGCTATTCCCTTTCCAGATATCTTCCCAAAAGAATAAAGAGATCATATTACATAGACACATGCATACTCATGTTTGTAGCAGCACAATTGTTATAGCTAAATCTCAGGAGAAGTCTATATGTCTATCAGTAGACAAGTGGGCAAAGAGAATGTGGTATTTATACACAGGGAAGTACTATTCTGTCATCAAGAAAGATAAAGGTGAGGTTTTTTTTGGAAATGGATATATTTTGAGACCATACATTTAAATATAACAAATTAAACATGCAGAAATCCAATAAATAGAGAATTTATTTTTTAATTCATTAAGTTTATTGGTACATTTTAGGTATACATAATGATCACACTCATAGTAGGAAGTTTGGGGAAAAAAGAATCAAATTATATCAAGTACGGGTACAAATTCCTGGTAAAGAATTTAAAGAGCAAAATAAAAGGTAGATAATAGAAAATAGCTCTTCTGCAATTAGGAAGGGGACCAAGAGTTGGAGGGAAGGAAGAGGAAGCAGCGGGAAAGAGTGCATGAAAAGGACTAAAATATGGGCTGAGGATATAGCTCAGTGCCTGCCTACCAAACACAAGGCTCTGAATTTGATTGCCAGTATCGCCAAAAAAAGATGAAATATTGGTATATTTATTAAGATATTTTAAAGCTTAACATAATGAAAATTAAAAATATTATTCAAATAAATAAAAAGCCAAAGCCAGGTAAATTATTCTAGCATATCTTCACAAAATATAAGTTAATATGATCAATATGGAAATAATACTCAAATTTATTTGTATCTATGTGAAAATTATTATTTGAACCTCAGCTTGCTTCTTGTAGTAATTCACAAACATACTTTAAATTTGTTACTGTAATGTAGTAGTTAAATTTTTGAAAAGAACTCATTGAAGAAAAATATTCTGACTTTGAAGTCTACAATAATAATCATGATGGTGTGGTACAAGAATAAAGTCATACATGTCAATGGAGGAGAAAGAGGAATCTGGAAATAAACTCATATATTCATGTTATTAGTGGCAAAAGCGCAGGATAAAATACTATTTTAATAACTGGTGGTTAGTTCATTAGAAAACAAATGAAGAGGTCTAAAATTCAACATCCTACCTTTATCCATATGTGAAAATTAACTCTAATGACAACCTCCTAAGCAAAACAACAAGACACTGGCATAAAAATTAATGCCAGGGGGCTGGGTATTTAACTCGGCGGCACAGCACCGGCCTGGCAAGCGCAAAGTCCTGCATTCGATTCTCGGTGCCAGAAAAAAAAAAGAAAGAATGCCTGGACTAAAGAAACAGAATAGACTACTCAAAAGTAACCTCATGTATTTGTAGACAGGTAACACACAACAAAGATGTCCTATATATACACTGGAGAAAACAAGTGGTGTCTGGGAAACTGGATATCCAATTTTGGAACATTGGAACTTTACCTCTAGTTGTTACCGTGCTGAAAATGGATCAGAGACATCATACAAATATAAAATATATAAGACAAAACCAGAGGAAAAACACATTAATATCTCAGCTGGACAAAGTTTTTTCATAAGACCCCAAGAGTATAGTTAAGAAAAGCAAAAATAGGTGAATAATATTAAACAAAATTATTTCTTCATCACAAAAGAAACTATCAACAGAACAAAGAGATAACCTATAGAATGAAAGAAAATACCTGCCAACTATTCATTTGACAAAGGATTTGTACCAGTATATATAAAGAATAAACAAAGCAAATAATTAAATTTAAATATGAGAAGATAATCTGAATATGTGATTTTAAATAAAAAATACAGATACTAGAACAGTTACCAAAATCTGAGAATAGAGAGCCATGAGACATAGTTGATTAATGTGTATTAAGCAATAATTTGATACAAGAAAGAAGTTCTAGTATTCTATTGCAAAATATGAGTATAATTGATACTGATTACATAATATATATTTGTTAGAAAGTTAAAAGAAATGATTGCAAGTATTTCTTCCATGAATGAATGATAAATATTTGAGGAGAAAGGTTTACACGATTTTAAATTAACAGCAAGTACACATGTATTGAAACATAATATTGCAACTCACAAATACATATGGTTTTCATATATCAGTTAACATTTTTAAAAATAAGTCTATGAAACTATTAGAAAAGATATGATTTAGAACATTCAAATGGACAAGGATGTTTTCAATAAGCTCCAAAAGAACAGGGAATAAAAACAAAAATTGAGGAATGAATGAAATCAAACTGAAAGTTTTCTGCCCAGCAAAGGAAAAATTCATCAGATTAAAGAGAACCTGCACAAAGAGTGAAATTGTTTAAAAATTACATGTGAGAAGATGTTATTACTGAAAATAAGAAAGAACAAAATCACAATAACACAAATAACATGACTAAAAATGGGTATATATACTACAAATGGTCAATAAATATATTACTAATCATTAGGGAAATACAAATTAAAATGACAATATTACTTCAAGATGCAACTCATTTTAGAGATCAAGAGATGTAGTGATGGGTGTGGGAATGCAGTCTATGGTTATAACAAATGAATTAAGATGGTTATATACATGTAAAAACTCCTCACAAAAAATGTAACCATTGTGAATTCTATAAGTGTAGTAACAAAATAAAAATATATATGGAGTACAAAATCAAATTTTGCATCAAATGACAGTTAATTTTAGCAGTAGAGTAGTATAGCAATAATCAGTAAATGTGCAAAACATTGTACTGAGAAATATGGATATTCAAATGACAAGAATGAATTTTCATCCTTATACAACGCCACATATAAAAATTAATTAAATGAAATTCCATGAGCATGAAGATATAAAATGGCAGAAATAATCCAAAAGCTAGAGTTCCTCTAACAATTTCAGACAAGACTGACACATTATCAGGATAAAAAAGGACACTGCAAAATGAGAAGTAAATTAATTCACTATTAAGACATAGCAGTATATGATTTTTAAGTGTCTGACAGCACAGTAGTAAAATATATGGCTAAGCTATGAGAAAACATAGAAAAATATATTTTGACATGGGGGACTGCAATAGGTCTTTTAAAAAATAAGGTCAATGAAGCACAAAATTAGTAAAGATAGGATCTACCTCCAAAACGCTACTAATCAAGTTGCCCTAAAATGTGAAGATCACATAGAATGTTCCCTAAAGAAGAATAAATCTGGGCCACAAAATGTGATTCAACAAGTATAAAGTGTTGAGATCTTAGAAAGTGTATTATCAAATCACAATATATTTACATGAAATCAGTATTAAGAGGATAATAGACAATTCCAGATGAGTTAGAGAGTTTAAGTCATACTTGAACAACATAAGAAGAAATTTGAAGAGATGTTTAAAATCATTTGAACAAAATGAGAATGAGTATACAAGCATCCAAAATCTTGTGTTCTTCATCACATCTACTATTAGAAATAAATTTATAGTACTGAATCTATGCATTAGAAAAGAATAAAAATCTAAAGTTCAATGATTTTAATATCTACTTAAGTAATTAAAGAAAGTAATTTAAACCTAAAATAACCAATATAAATGAAATAATAAAAATTACAGAAGAAATAAATGGCAGTGAAATCTCAAAACAATAGAGACAATTAATGAACATAAAATCTGTCTCTTTGAAAAGATCATTAAAATTAATGATATTGGGCAACATCCACCATGAAAGGCATAATATTTTTCTCAGTGAAGTAGAAACTGGTTATGGATTTGAATCCTTATATCCAATGTTTCTGCAAGAGCACCATCTTTGAACTTGGCATACACCTTATCCACCAATATGATTTCCCCAGTAGCCTTGTATCCAATTAGCAGCTCATTTCACCTCAAAACTAACAGTTAGTTTGTAGTCACAGAATTTACTCTTTCTATCATATTTCCATCATATAAGATGGAAAGCAAGTGTATTATGGACACCAGCTATGAGTAAATGACAAGTTACACACATGAGGACAGGAGCTTTCTTGCAAATTCCATCATTGTATTTTTAAGAATATAGTTATGTGTGTGAACATGTATTTATGTGTCTTTGGTAATTGTTTTTCTTCTTTTATTCCCTCATCATGTAATATAAGATGTACTGACTTTTTTTCATAATAACTAAGTATTTCTAATTTTACAAAATTTTTTTAAACTATGGGATACCAAGGACCGGAGTAAATATCACTGAGAGGTATGACTTTTTCATCAATGCAGTGGTTTAGTATATTTTTGAAAGAAACGTGATAGCCATATCACTTTCAATGGAATTATAATTTTGTTACTTTTGTAAATCTGAATATATATAAACTTCTTCAATTTACATGTTGATATTAGTCCTCCAAAGGTGAAAATGTGATGGTCTTAGAGGACAGAAGTGATTAGCTCATGAGAGGAAAACTTTAATGACTGAGATTAATATCCTTTAAAAGAAAATTTAGAGCCCCCTTCTCTCTCCCTTCCACTCCCTCACCTCCTCTGTCATTATCTTTCTTTCCTAGAATACTGGGAATAAAACCTATAACCTTCACACTGAGCTGCATCCCCTCCAGGTTTTTATTTTTATTTTTTTTATTATACGGAATGTCACTAAGTTGCTACTTTTGCCAGGCTGGACTAGAATTACTATCCTTTCTTCAGGTTCCCAGATTTCTAGGTTAACCAGCAGGCATCATCACATTTTTGATCTGTTTTCATGTGGGAATACAAAAGGAAGTCATCATCTATAAGAAAGTGAGCCCTCATCAAATGCTGGATGTACCAGTATTTTGACCTTGCCAACTGTCCAATATGTCATGAGTAAACTTTTGTTGTTTAAAGATACCCAGTTCATAGTATTTTGTTATGGCATCTTATAAAAATAGAATTGTGCTAATATTTTTTTTTTTTTTTTGGTTTTTCTCCGGTACCAGGAACCGAACTCATGACCTTGCGCTTGCCAGGCAGGCGCTTTGCCACTGAGCTAAATCCCCAGCCCCATAAAAATAGAATTGTATAACATATAATAATATGTACCTGGGGATTAAATATATCTTAAGGAGATGTGCGTGAATGGTAAATTGACAGCGACAGACATCAGACAGTTAACTTTGTGTCACTTTGAGTGGCCATGGTGTAGTCTTAATTATCATTATTTATGGATATGTCCATGCAATATTTGTGAATAAGAATATTATTTGAATTAGAGGACTCTGTAGATTTTCTTCTTCCATGTTGATAGATAATATTTAATCTGTTGAAGTACTAATTAGAATGGAAGGCAAAAAAATGAAACTTGTCCATTTTTTCTGTTTGCAGCTTGAAGCCAAATATCTCATATAATCTACTAGTCCTCAAACTGTGATTTACACCATCAGGTCTGCTGGTTCTCATGCCTTCAAAGACAGAATAAACCATGCTATCAATTTCACTGTGCTTGAAGTCTCCATAATGACCTGATTGCTGATTGGTCCATTACTGGTGTTGTTTCCCTGAACCCAAACTTGATTCAGGAAAAGAAAGAAAGAAGAAAGAAAGAAAGAAAGAAAGAAAGAAAGAAAGAAAGAAAGAAAGAAAGAAAGAAAGAAAGAAAGAAAGAAAGAAAGAAAAAAAGAAAGAAAGAAAGGAAGGAAGGAAGGAAGGAAGGAAGGAAGGAAGGAAGGAAGGAAGGAAGGAAGGAAGGAAGGAAGGAAGGAAGAAAGAGATATAAATTATCAATCATGAAAGATAGCTCATCACTATTACCATAGCATTTAAAGATGAATAAGTCAGTCTGATGATTAGTAAGGCAATCATACCTTTGTGAAAGGAATCCTATGAACAACTCTACATTTACAAATGAACCCATTTTTTGAGAGCACAAACTTCACAGACTCATGGGAGGAGCACTGAACAGTTGTACTAATAAAATTTTAAGTGAATCCATAAGTTCAAACTTTTCCAAAAATAAAGTACCAGGACAAGATGATTTTACTGATGAGTTGTCCCAAATATTTCAAGAGGAAATGGTACAAATTCTTTACAGTAAGTTCTACCAAACAGAGGTAGAGAGAACAATAATTCACTTTATAAGTCCAGCACTGCCTAAATATTAAAGTCAGATAAATACATTACAAGGAAGCAAAATTATAGTTAATATCACCCATAAAATGGATTAAAGACTTCATGAAAATATTAGCAATTTATATCCAACATTTTTGAAATTATGTTTTATTTTAGGTATGCAAACCTAGCAGCACATCTGAACATCAATCAATAAAATATTTCAGTAGATCAAAGAAGTAATACTATATAATATCAGATGACACAAAATTGTAATAAAATTAACACACAATCATAAATTTTAAAACCTCATAGAAGTAGCAACAAAGCGTAATTTCCAACTTGATGAAAATCATGTGCAGAAAAACTGCAGGTAACATGGCAAAAAGTGAATGTTTTCTAAAAATGCAGAAGAAAGGCAGGGACATCCTTTTTCATCACTCCTAGCCAAAAGTTTATTGCAAGTATTAGCAATTGCATTTAGCAATAGAAATGAATAAAAGCTACACAGATTACTAAGGTAGCCACGATGTTATCTTTGTTTTCAAATGACATCATTATCTGTTCCTTACTAGATAACCTCAGAGAACTGGCAAGTACACACACCAAATTACATCTTGAATTCATATAGAACACAACCCAATGGAAATGTAATAGATTACTATACAAAATCAATTACCTTATTATATATATATAATGAAACCTGGAATTTTGTACATTACAAATCCACTTATAATACCACCATCAGAATAAAATATTTAGGTATAAATCTAATAAAATATTCATAGGATCTAAATGCTGAAAATACAATTCTGATGAAAGAAATAAAAGATCTAATGATTATAGAGAAATATTGCATTTGTGAACTAGAATAGTATATTTTAAGCACCACATTTTCACAAATTCATCTTAGATGGAACACAATTTCAATCAAAACCAAGAACTTATTGTGTAGATGTCTACAAACTGACTGTCTAATCATTATGTTGAAAGGGAAAGTACTTAGCATACTCTAGAAAATAATGAAGAAAAACAAAGCTGGAGAAATAGCACTGCCTGCTTTCAATATTCACAATTAGTTGCAGTAATAAAGACCGTGCAGTATTGTTTAGGAATATGTGCTTATATTCTTTGATCAATCTGGAATACTTGTAACTCATAATCTGAGCAACTACTTTGAAGATAACAATATACAATATAGTAACCATTGTTAATTTCCTATTACCTTGTTTTGAAATCTGTATCATTATTTTGTCTCTTTAAAATAAAAAAAGTAAAAAATAATATCCACATGAATTATTGGAGTGGAAGAGAATAGGAATTCCAGAAACAAATCCACACAAATGCAGCTAATGAAGTTTGAAAGTTCCCTGTAGGGATAAATATAGTTATACATGACCTAGCAATTATGTTTTATGTATTTAGCATAATAATAATAATTCAAAAACTTATGTCTACAGATAAAGCTGCAAGGTGAACACATTTACAGCAGGTTTATTTAGATTATCCAAAAGCTAAAACCAGCCAAAACACCATTCAGTAAGTGAATAGGTGAATAACAGTGGAATAAAATGAAATATTATTCTGTGATTAAAATTAAATGTTACCCACTTGAAAAGAGACAAGGGACAATCTTCAAAGCACAATTTAATTGAGGGAAGTCATTATGTATTGTCTCCATATTCTGTGATTTCTCTTATATAACATTCTGAGAAAGGTAAACCATAGCAACCACAAAGAAAGAAATCTGACTTTCAAGACTTGAGAAAAAATGGAAATAAGCTGAGGATGTGAAGTACATGGAAAATTATAGGGTATGAAATTAGAGTACGATACTGTAAAGGAATATACATGATGGTGTGCCCTTCTGAAAACACAACGAAATTTATAACAAAATGAATAAATCTAAATGAAAGGAAATTTAAAATATTACTTATATTACTAATGGAAGACTAGGAGATGCTGGTCTAACTGCCCTTGGAAATCATTGAGATCTTTAAGACTGAAGTTGTAAAGTTTAAACAAATATACTGTACATAAGCACTACAGTACAGTCAGTGAAGTTGTTTCCCATGGGGAAGCAAACAATTATGATACCACTATATAAGCATTCTGGAACTGAATCAGAAAATTGAAGAAAGGAAGGAAAAACAGAAAAATGCAAGTTAGTTATATTGTTAGTGTCTCTTAGTTCATAGAAAAGGAAGGTTTGCATTTATATCGATTCGAGAATATTTTATGCCCATAACTTGAACTCTGAGTACTTACTTTAAAGATGATATGCAGTGTTTAATTGTTGTTATTCCCCTACCTTCTTGCTATGAAATTTAGTCTTACGGTGTTTCAATGAAATTAAAAAAGAAAATTAAGTAATTAATTAAATAAAGCTGGAGGTGGCCAGTTTTATCTCTGTTGGAATGGCAGCTTATGAATAAAGAAGGCCAAGGGGCTAACATGGTTTATGTGATAACTAGAATTTGAGAATCCAAGATGAACTCAATCTTAGCTTAATATAGAGATCAGTTATTTTATACATAGGAATTTGTTGAAAACCTATACAAGTTAGCACACACACATGTGGGGGCTTTTTGCCTCATTACCTGAGAGGTCTTACAAGTAACAACACCACAGGAGGACAGGGCACTTCTAACTCCTAGAAATTGAATTCCAGTATCATTCTCTAAATAAAAGAAAAACAAATTAAGTGAGGTGTGATGGTGCATACCAGTAAGGCCAGCTACTATGGAACCTAAGGCAAGAGAATACCAAGTTCAAGGCAGGGCTGAGCAATCTAAAGAGAATTTTTTTCTAAATAAAATTGAAAAAGCACTGAGAATATGGTTCAGTTGATGAGTGTTTGTGAGCATTTGTGAGGCTCTGAGTTTAATCATCAGCACCACAAATGGATAGATGGGGATGACAGATAGAGATAGAGATGATAGAGACGATAGAGATTGAGATAGAGATGTAGAGATATATAGATATAGATGATATAGATAAAGATGTAGAAAGATAGATAGACAGACAGATAGAAAGACAGACAGGCAGACAGACTCAGGGTACATTGGAGAAAAGTCAATTTTGGGGGGCTGGGGTAGAAAGTACAAAAATTTCCTTTAGAGCCAGAAATTCAAATATAAATCAAAATGAAGGAGTTATGCTAAATGTGTAATTCTTGCCTAATTAGCAAAGTTGTAAAGTTTAAACAACAACATAATAAAGCTGCATGAGATTATGATCCAATATAAAAATAAATACTCTCAAGCCCATAATATTATGAATGAAATGGTCAAAATAAATAATTTACCCCTGTAGTGTAAACAAGTATAAGAAAACAAGTATAAGAAACATACGCATTTCTGCATTTTAAAAAATATAAACACCATAGATATTCCACAATATGTAACAATTAATGAACCCACCACATCACATGAGTACAATTTTTATGTAGATATTCAGATAAAAACCTTAACATTTTCTTCATAACATATGGAAAACTTAAGCTCTAAAGTAATCATAGCCATAAATTTACAGGATAAAAATATAAAACCACAAGTAGATCCCATAAGACACACATTAGAATGAATAAACCTTTAAAAATCTGATCATTCAAATGTGGCTGAGGATTTGTAGTGGCAAGGAATCTTACAAATTGATGATGGAATACAAAGAAGTACACTAATAAAACCTTGACAGAGTCGCTTATAATAAATATTTAGCACGGATAAATAAACGTAGCCATCTCAGTTGAAGCACTTACCCAAGAGGAAGCCATATATATGTATACATATTGCTTACTGATATTTCAATATATTCATATAAATGAACAAAAACGAATTTTCCATAATAGTCACATGTCTGGTGTGTGTCCTAGGAACAAAAATTTGATTAATGTATTATTGGTATTCCGAATCTAGTTTCTGTTTCTGTGAAAAGCTAATATTGGATACACTGTGACAATTTCTGTTGTGTTTGAACTATGTAATACATTCACATTTAGTACTATTTTATATACTTGAATTAATTTCTGATATTTTCTTTTTCATTTTCTATATAAACATATCTCTCTGTAAGATGCTACTGGCTTGTTCATTCTAGTGGATTAATTTGTATGTATTTGGGGACTACGTGGTCAGAGAACTCCCTTTTCTTGGCCACAGAGCTTGATCTCCTATCGAGGTGAAATGCAGAAGGCAGAGGTGTAAGTTATCTGGTCAGAGCTCTAAGGCCATGGGCTTTTCCTGTTCTTACAAAGATTTTGTAGATTCTCTATAAATGCTTTAATCTACCTCGTTAAATAATTTCCAATAATTTTAAATGTCTTTTTTTATAGTTTTTCAAACTATATTTGATTTTTGGGGGAACAGGTGTACAGAGTTCATACTCCTATAACAAAAGATATTCATACTTTCATTATCTCTTAAACTAAAATTTTAAATCAAGTTAAATTCTGTTTAAATGACATATATAATTGAGGTAGCTCTGAAAGTTGAAAATAATGTGATAAGAAAGAAATATTCCTCAAATATTAGTAAAATAAAATAACACAAATAGAAAAAGCAAAATATTACTTTAAAATTCATGAAAAAGAAGACTTTGAAATGTAATGAATATGCATTATTAAAAATATGTACTCATAAAAAGAAATTAATAATCATCTCTATTTGAAAATGATATAGAGGTACAAAAATAATAGGGAGTGTATTATTTTCAGAAGGGAAAGGTAGTCTTCCAGAACTCAATAGAAATTCTGTAAGTAAATCTATCTAAAACTTGTGTTATGATATGTATTACTAGAAGTAGGAAGAAACTGATAAGCTACTAAATGATGCTTTGACAATGAATTATTCATAGGATGACCATATAAAGAGGATATATCTCTTGAAAAATATGTATTAGTGTTTCTAAAAGATTAATTATTCATAACTAAAGGTGACAAATTAGGGGTTTGTTATAAAAACAATAGGGTTATATTAAAAAATGAATAAATAATCAATATAAACAATATTATGGATGCTACTATTCCTACTTGTGGGTTTGACATTCTAAAACTCAAATAGAGTGAAATAAACTGTATACCATATTTACTTAGGAATGAATTTAAAATTTTAAATAAGGAATTCTAGATCACCACACATAGCCATCCATTAATAATATTTGCCTAGAGAAATGCATAATATTGTTTAAGTGCTAATATTGTATTGATTAAATTCACTATCTACTTGTTAAAGCTGTATTTGTGTGTACGTCTCTAAATTTAATCCACAATTTAAAAAACTAAATAAATATGTAGGAATAGAGTATCCTAATTGTTTTTTTTTTGTTTGTTTGTGTTTTTTTGTTTTTGTTTTTCTCCGGTACCAGGAACCGAACTCACGACCTTGTGCTTGCCAGGCAGGCGCTTTGCCGCTGAGTTAAATCCCCAGCACCCCTAATTTGTTAATGGTATCTCTCAGGAAACTGTTTTATAAGTCATGTTGAGTTGTAAGATATGTGAATTTTTCTGAATGTTAATATATGTATATGTAATAACTAGATATAACTATTTATTATTTTTCTCTTCTTATGGCACAAAATCCTAAAAAACAAATGACAGGTACATACTGAAAAGAACAACATACTATGCCTTTTTAAAATTGCAATTATTCAATTTAATAATCTAACAGAATCAATAGAACATACTTTAGAATAATAAAGTAATATAGAAGATGTGAACACAAGATTGCTGCTGTAGTTTGATTGTCATATATTTTGTTTAATTTGAATGTACTCCAAGTTTCTATGATGCTAAAAGCATGGTCCCAAAGGTGATACTGTTGAACTGTGGTGGATCTTTCAGAAGGTGGGGCCTACTGAAACATACATTTAGGTCATTGGTGGTTTGTGACTGAAAGGGATTATGGGAATTCACTCATTCATTCTCTCTCTCGCTCTCTCTGGCTCTCTCTCTCTCTACCTTTCTTCACCTTTTCCTTTCATTGTCCTCCCTCCTCTTCCTCCTCTTCCTCCCCCTTCTCCTTCTCCTCCTTCTTCTTGTTCCCCTGACCTCATTCCCTCTTTCCTGGCTTTTGCTGGGATTTGTTTCTCTGATACGTTCTCCAACTTTGATGTACTACCATTACCAGAAGATCAACGCTTCTTTTGACAAAGGATTTTTCCTGCTTATTTCAGGACTTGTGTTTTTAAAACTGCGTATTTTATCTTTAAAATAAAAAGAAATCATGAGTCAAAATAAACTAGTCTTTACTTTGTATTTAACATATGCTAACTGTTGCATATGTTAGCATATGCACTATGGGATACAAAAGTGGCTAATATAATTCCTATTAAGAATTAACAGTTTGTCTACATATTAGCAAGGATTAATACATAAATATTGACAAACATCCTACTCATGTGAATATGAAATTTATGAAACATCTCTAAAATTAAATTTTCAGCCAGGAGATATAGCACAGTGACACAAGCACGTGCCTCACAAGCAGAAGATCCTAAGTTCAATTTTTATTACCAAAATTAAATAAAATAAAATGATTGTCCACATGAGATGGGAAATAAAATATGAAGATATCCTGAGTAAATTTAAAATCATGCCAAATTTCTTGAAAAGAAAATGTATGTAGTAAATTTAATATGTATAAATAACTGCACTAACTATAGAATTTTAATTCATTTTTCAACAAACTTTTGTCAAAAGTGAGAGACTTATACTTCAAGTCTTTTTTTTTTTTTTTTTTTTTTTTTTTTTTGGTTTTTCTCTGGTACCGGGAACCGAACTCAAGACCTTGCGCTTGCCAGGCAGGCGCTTTGCCGCTGAGCTAAATACCCAGCCCCTTACTTCAACTCATTTGAAATATGAAAATATGAAGGAATGTAGACAAATGTGAAAGAGGAAAATTAAGGCTAGTTTCCACTTCTTTATATTGCAGTATGTTAAGTATATATAGTAAAAAAGGAAGCTTATACTTCAGACTTGCACCTAGAAATAAACAAATAGTTTTACTTTGAAATCAATCCCTTACAAAAAAATTACCCAAGCTAGCAATGGATAACTATCTTCAATAGATCAAAATCACCACACACTGTCGGAACAAACTAAGACTATCTGTGCAATAATGATCAAAATGAGAAATTATATTTAAAGCCAAGCAGTTTTGTATTTGTGTTATGTTACATCTTTACTCAAAAGAAAAAATTTGAGTATCTTAGACATAATGATAATTTAAATGGTCTACTTCAATTATATAGATAGGTAAAGGATAAATAGGAGCTGTCACTCTAGTGGATAGAAGATCTTTTGGGACTATGTTCACCAAGGTTTATAGTGGTCATATCTGTTTATTGGTCACTCAGATAATAATACAATTTCTTCTTAAGAGCATTGTTGTTTTAGAATGATGTCAGCATCAAGAAGAAAAGCTTTAAAAAGAACTAGGTATGGCTTAGGAAAAGTCATGTGGCCTACAGTAGTGCAGATCCCTAATGCAAGAATTCACTGATTGTGGAATACAATGGAGGATATAAGGTTCTGAGAAGTAGCACAGGGAAAGGGTTTTAGAAATAAAGATGCTTAAAAGTATTGATGTAAAAGCAAGCATGTATGAATAGGAAAAAAGAACACATTCAAAGTTAGATAAATAGGCACTAGAATTTCAAGCAAACACCTTTAGTGTGTTCGACTTCCATGAAGCCCATCTGGAGATATAAAGAAGCTCTTTCACAAATTTCCAGTTTTCAACATAATAAGAAAATACACACAAACAAACAGAATACCTTACCTATTCAAAGGAATAAAGGGTATCTGCAGGAACCATCCTTGATGAAAGAAATACGTAAAACTTACTATAAAAGTACTTTTAAAAGTTTTCTTAAATGTATTAAAAAGTAAAGAAAATTTGGGCAAAGAAAAAAGAGTGACTCTATGAATAATATAAACATATTAAGAAAGAAATCATTACATAAATTTCAACCAAAAATAAAATTTGGATGTAGAAAAGAGCAACCAAATTACAAATTTCAAAAGACTCAAGGCAAGATTCAAGGAGCCATAAGAAAGAATCCGTGTATTTAAAGACTAGTGACTTGAAAGAATCAAGTTTGAGGTGCAAGAAAAAAAGAACAAAGTGAACAGGCACTAAGGAACATACAGGTCATCATCATACTAACTAGAAAATCTTTGTAGGACTCTCAAAAAGAGGTGTGAGAGAAAGTGGAAGAGGGTATACTTAATGCTTAACAACCATAAACTTTCCAAAATTAGAAACAAAGTGTAGAAAATTCCAAAGAGATTAAAAATTCCAAGTGGCATCAGCAAAAAGAGCCACACATCAAGATAATTATAATGAAATTATTAAAAGCCAAAAACAAAACAAGAATCGCAAAAATAGCAAAAGAAAAGTTACTTGTTTCTTATATAGGATTTTCCATGAAATTTTAAGCAGATTTGTAAGCAGAGATTTTGCAGGTGGTAATCTATGGATTTAAATATTTTAAGTTTTAAAGAAAACCAAAGCAATAGACAGAAAATTTGCCTTCATTTTTTGTTTGTTTTTATTTTTTACTCTATTAAAAGTTCAAAAAAATTTAAAGGTGACATGAAAGTTAAAGCACTAAAGACATAAGATTTTACTGCCACTAGATCTAACATATAAAAAATATGATAGAGCATTAAGAGAGTCCTTCAACTTGACATGAGTAGAAAATAACACAAAATAATTTTAATTCATACAAAAGTACAAACTTCTTCAATGAAATAATTACATGGAAGGGTATGAAATCCAACATTGCTATAATTTTTGTTTATGATTCCATTTCTTGTTCTTTTATAGAATTTAAAAGAAGAAACTGTGTACTTATAAAACTATGTTAATTATACACAATACTAAAAGATATAATTTATGACAGCAAAGGATTTTCAAATTAAAAAGTGGAGAAAACACAATATGATGCACAGTTATACACCAACAAATTATATAACTTAGACAAAGTAGAATATTTTTCAGCAAAATGCTACCTTATGAGAACGAATCTGAAGGAAAAAAATAAATCTGAATACCTATATAGTCGATATGTTGATTAAACCCCTAAGAAAAAATAAAACTTCTGAACATAGAGAAACACTATGTGTGATGATTTGACTGATGAATTTTTCAAAGATGCAATGAAGTTTTAATACTAATCCTTCTCCAAACCTTCCAAATATACTAAAGTTGAGGGGCACCTTTATAAATCATTCAATGAAGCTAGATTTATCCTTATAGCAAAGCAAAACAATGAATCAAAAAGAAAACTTGAAAAAATATATCTCATTATCATATATGTAACAATATTGAAAAAATACTAAAATGTAGCAGCATATTAGAATAATTTACTATTACTAATCACAAGGTATTCTAATTATCGTAAATATGGCTTATTACAAGAAAATAAATTTCTGTAATACATCACATTAACATAATGAACAGAAAAAACACTTGAGATTACCATAACTAATTGAGAAAATAAATTGACAAAATTCCATGGCTTTGTCATTACAAACATTTCAAGTACAATTGGAAGGAAAGCAACTCGTAGTAATAATGGCCATATATAACAAATATATAGCAAGGTTCATACTGAATAATGAAAGACTAAAGTCTTTTCCTTTATGATCAGGCAGCAGGATTTAACTACTCTTCTTTTCTTTTTTCTTTTTTTTTTTTTTGGTTTTGTTTTTTTTTCTGGTACTAGGAATCAAACTCACGACCTCGCGCTTGCCAGGCAGGCGCTGTACCGCTGAGTTAAACCCCAGTGCCTTGGCTTTAACTGCTCTTATTCATCCTACTACTGAAAAGTCCTAAAGAAAAGAATAAAACAAGAGTGTTCACAATCAGACACTCTGGTGCTCTACAACATTATGCAATAACCATTAGAGTTGTCAATAAAGAAAGAACTTACTATAATTTTTCAAGAGAGTACTTATTGTTAATCAAATACTGTGCCTTATTCCTCACCCATGCCATCATCACACAGACGGCAGCCCATTTTCCATGAATGTGTGTCTTCAGCCAAGTTAGGTAGTAAGTACATTGTTTTCCAAAATTGATGAATCCTATTCTTTGATCAATCAGTGTATTCTTTGGGAACCTGAAACAGATGCTTGCTTTGAGTTTGTGGCTTTAAAGTTTCAGTTGCTTACCCAAACACATAATACAGAAGATTTAAAGAGACACTGATAAGTTTATTTATTTAAAATATATAAGAACATCTCTATCATGTAGTGAAGTGACTACAGAGACAACTGAAGAGTAACTTCTGTGAGTAAAGACAACAAGGAAAAGACTTGTTCAAAGTATTTTGGTAAGGGTACCATACAAATATATCACCGAACTCTTAAAACTAACCAAGTTAGGTTCAATAGAAACCCTTCTGAGGTGGGCGGGATAGCGTATTTACAAGAGTAACTCACCTCTCCCAACAGGTTTAGGCACTGCTGGGATCATTTCACTGTGATATATGTGCACCCATGTTCATAGCAGTGCAATTTGTAATTGCTAAATTGCGGAATCAACACAAATGTCCATCCACTGAGGAGTGGATAAAAAAATGTGGTGCTTTTATGTAATGGAATATTACTCAGCTATAAAGAAAGATAAACTCGAGGTTTTTACAGGTAAACGGTCACAACTAGAGACCATACTCATAAGCGAAATAAACCAGCCCTCCATGTGTAAGCAATGTATTGTCTCACTAGTGTAAGAACCTGAAAGAGTGAGTAAAAACTAGGAGGCATGATAGACATTGTGAAAAGAAAGGAAACTGCTCAAAAGTAAAGAGCAACTGGGATGAGGGAAAAGAAAAAAGAAAGAAGGGATAATTATGTATATCTATATATACAGGATAGTTAACATAGTTATACTACTGACTTCTATCACTTTATTGAAAGGTACAGTTAGTGATTAATTATTTTGATCAATTTTGCATGTCTATATTTATTTTCCTGAGTAACCACTTTGAAGTTATCAATATGTAATACAGCAACCATTGTTAATTCCCTGTTGCCTTGTCTGTAATTCTGTATTGCTTGTACTGTTCTTGTGCTACTTTGTAAACGGTTGTTGATTTGTTAATATGCTTCTGTTCTTTTACTTCTAAAATTAAAAGAAAAAAACTGACCAAGTTTAGGAAGAAAGTCTGCTTTCCATAATTATCACTTTGTAATACTAAAACTTTTCAATTCTAAGTAAAAAATGAAAAAATGTATACAAAGGAAAAGGAAAGCATGATTCAAGAACAGGAACACATTTTTATAAAGATAGATGCTGAAACATTAGAATTACCAGAAAATCCTATCAAATAAGCTGGTTTATATATAATCAAAGAGATTAAACATAACAAAAGAAAATCAGGAAAATAATATAAACAAACATGTTAACAAGATGAAAAATAGAAATAATAAATAAAAATCATACGATAGGAAAAACAAATTCACTAGAAGAACTCAAATGTAGACTTTCGAAGGGATTTTAAAAATCTACACAACTGGAGAAAAGGGAATAGCAATTATCCAGGATGAGGTACAGAAAATGATAAATAGAAAAAAGTAATAAAACTGGAGTTGTATCTGGGAATACATAAACACCATACAGCATATTTGTGCATTGTCATAGACTAAGAATTACAACAGAGAGAGAAGAGAAAATTATTTGACAAACAGTGGCAGGAATTTTCCAAGATGTCATGAATTACATGAATTATATGAAACTACAAGTCCAAACATCTCAGAATTTCTAAGCAAGAAAAATAGATAATTTCATATCAAGTCATAGTCATACACTGTGTATAAAGAAATTATTTAAAGAAAAATATCTTACAGCTTAAAAAGACAAGTGATTTATTATGTATAAAGGATCCTCAAAAATATCTCATTTAAAAATAATATGTCAGCAAGATGAAGTATTTAAAGTACTGAGAGGAAAAAAATTCACTCCAAGAGAAATTTTGCTAATTTCTGAAAAAAATGGAAATAGAAATACTACATAAAAACACATAGGATATGACAAAAGTAGGACTATAAGAAAAGCTTATATTAATGAGCAAATGCATGAAAAGAGACATTATCAAATAATCTACTTGAAGATGGAATTTAAGAATCCAAAATGCAAGAGAATGATGGTGGTGTGGTGAGTGGCAGCAATTCGGCCTCTCTGAAATTTAGAATGCCAACAGTGGAAAATAACACCTTGAGGAAGAAACAAAAGAAAAGAGAGAGCAAAGTATATCACTGGATATCAGGAAGAAACTGAGAGGAAAATTAAAAGCTACACAGAAACTGAAGAAACAGATCATACCACAGACAAGGGAATGAAACAGTTTGGACTTTCTGCAAGTTTGATTCTGCCAAGTAATACTGAGGGCTCAAGAGGGGTTCGTGAAGAAATGGCAGTGGATTCCACTGACAGTTGTTGTAATCTCCAATTACAGCATAGGGTTTCACTCTCACTGCGAGTCCTTCCATAGGCAAAAGCTACAGCAGATCCCACCCCAAGCACCTCCCATATACCGGGACAGTCAGAGTCCGGGATTGAGCGCTATGGTGGGAAAGTGTTGAGTGTTTAAAAATGGGATTCAGCAGAGCTGTAGGATGGATTTACTTCAGGGCACCCAAAGTTAACCCTTTTAGTGAGATAAAAAGAAATCCAAAGCCTAGTAGATCAAACACTATATCCTGTGGTTTAATTTCCAGCAACTAGAGAAAGTTGTGGTGGCAAGATATGTACTCCAAAATGCTAAGGTACTCCTGACGTTGCAACACTGTGGTTTGCAACTCACTTTATTGGTCTCCTGGTCTTTGTTAATTGCTGTAAAATTCCTTGGACATTTCATGTTCCTGGTTTCTCCACTTTTCTGTGGTCTCCACTGAACTTTCAGCTCCACATTTACAGCTTTGTATACCACCATCACAGCACCAAACTGCCTGGCTTCCCAATCTTTTCTTCTGAAATCTTGGTGGAAACCTCCCTGACAGCACAACTTTCACCATCTGTATACCTGTGAAATCAGTAAAGCGTGGATGAAGCACTAGCAAGGCCCCTTTAAAACATGATTACATAGGCATCTGTTTGCCTGAATGGCCTATCACAGTGAATGAAACACTGGGGATCCAAATGATTAGATGGTCATTCTCAAGCAGCAACTTTCCAAAGCAAAGATTTTCACCTCAAGACCTTTGAGACTGCAAAGGGTGGGACTGTGCTTATTTCCAGGATGCCTCTAAGATATTCTTCTCATTGAACTGATGAAAAGTACTGGGCTACTTTCTAAAGCTTATTTTGTGAGCAATCAAACTCTCCTCTGCCAAAATCTTACAAGTCATACAGTCTTGAGGAATCCGAAAAGTTTTAAAACACTCAGTTGTGCTTTTTCTCTTGATTAATGCCCCCCCAATCGTGCCCATGCTACAGCTTATATGTTGGTATTCCTTGCAATTACTTTCAACAGATTAGTCCGCTCCCCTTAATCTCAGTCTCCTCCAAAGTTTTAGGATGAGCAAATGCAACACATTCTCTGCTAGAGCATAACACAATGGTCTCAAGTCTAAGTGCAACACAGACCTTGTTTCCAACAGATATCTCCTGAATCTGGTCTTTACATTCTGTATTTTATCAAGATTCTGGTCTGACTGTAATTTTCCATCAGGATCAGCTAAATGCACACTAAAGTTTCCTCTAGCCAGCATCTCCCAACCTTTCCAAAATTCTCCCATAAACAAATACCAAAAACATCACAAGAATACGGGCAGACCTACTACAAATACCATCACACTCCTGGAACCAAAATCTGTCATTTTTACTTTCTTGTAGCTGAGACAAAATATATGACACCCACAATTTAAAGGTAGAGAGGATTATTTTGTCTCCAAATTTTAGTCCAAGACAATTGGCTCCAAGGTAGGAAGCACAAACCAGAGGTGCCTGAAGAAGGAAAGCTGCTCACGCCATGGCATCCAGTGAGCAGAGAGAAGCAAATAGGCAAGCAAGCATACATACTTTTTCAAGTCATTTACATAGTGAGCCACCTCTGCCAATAATCCACTTCCTGATAGTAAGTAGCTATATTCACCCCCATTATTTAATCACTATCCAAAGACTCACTTGGGAATGTATGAGGCATTTTGGAGACAGTCTTTTTTTTTTTTTTTTTTTTTTTTTTTTTGGTTTTTCTCCGGTACCAGGAACCGAACTCACCACCTTGCGCTTGCCAGGCAAGCGCTTTGCCGCTGAGCTAAATCCCCAGCCCCTTGGAGACAGTCTTAATCCAAACAATAACAAATCTCATTTACAAGAGCCTAAAAACTGACACTCAGCAATGCCATAATATAAATTCTTAACTGTACATGATAGATTTTCTGGAATAGAATGTATATTTATTCATATATAAGGCAGTAAATATAAATGAGTGACAATTTATGATAACAATGGAAATAAACTAGAAATAAATAACAAAAGGAAAACAATACCTAGAGAGTTGTGAAAATTATGAAATTTACACATACAGGGCCAAGAACCAAAGAAGGAACCACATGAGAGATTCTGAAAACATCCTAAGTATAAAGAAAAGCACAACACAACAAAATTTGGGATTCAGACAGAGTACAATTGAGAGGTAAATTTATCACTGTAAACATATTACTAAGAAGTATTTGACCAGCAATTTAATTATAAATCTTAAGAAACTGAGGAAGCAAGACTAACCTTATTCTTGAAAATGATTAAGAGACCAGTGAAATATGAAACAGTAAACAACAGATTAAAAAATCAATGTAGCCAAAATTTGGCTCATTAAATACATATACAAAATTTTAAAAACTTCATCTACATTGACTAAAGAAAGAAGAGAAAACTAAAATTATTAAAATAGTATAAAAGAAGAAATCGAAGAGATATCTATAAATAACTAAATGCCAAAAAATTGGGTATCACGTGAAATCAGCTACTTTCTATAACATAAAAACTGATTAAACTGGGGCTGGGGATTTAGCTCAGTGGCAAAAGCGCCTGCCTGGCAAGCGCAAGGTCATGAGTTCGGTTCCCGGTACGGGAGAAAAACCAAAAAAAAAAAAAAAAAAACTGATTAAACTGATTAAAAATGCAATAGAAAATCTAACAATATGTATAGCCACTAAAGAGATTAAGTCATTGAATAGTAACTTTCCAATAAAGCAAAACAAAGGACTAGATAGCTTCACTGGTGAAATTATTTATTTATTTATTTATTTTTTAGTACTGAGAATTGAACTCAGGACCTCACACTTGCCAGGCAGGTGCTGTGTGGCTGAGCTGTATCCCCCACCCCACTGGTGAATTTTAATAAACTTTTAAAAAGTATTTTTTTAAAAATCTTTCCAAAGCACATTGAAGATAAGAATTCATTACCTAACTCATTTTAAGGTCAAATATATAACAATTCCATGTCCACAAAAAGACACTGAAAAAGACAAATAAACTATAAATCAGTATTCCTTATGAATGTTTTATACACATACCTTCTACAAAATAGCAGCAAACTTAGCTCAGCACTACATTAAAATAATTATTCCTTTTAACCAGGTAGAATTCATCCAAATAATGCAAGGATAGTTATCATATACAAATCAGTAAACATGATACTTCAACGGAATAAGAGAAAAATCGACACGAAATATACAATGATAACATCTGAAATGATAGCAAAAGAGCATTTAATCAAATCCCACAGATTTTTAAGAGATAAACATTCAATATACTAGAAATATAAAATTCCTAAAGATGATAAATTCCATATGCTGTGTGAGCAACACACAGATAACATGATACAACATAGTTAGAAACTAATATTTTTTCCGTAATGTCAGAAAAACAATACAATGATGACATTTTTACCACTTCTATCCAACAGAGTGGAAATTTTACACAGAAAAATTTGGCAGAATAACATTAAAAATGCTTTTAAACTGTAAAGGAAAAGTCACACTTATCTCTGTTTACAAACCATGTGATCTTACACCAGGAAAACCCTCAGACACACACACACACACACACACACACACACACATGAGCTATTCAGTTCAGCAAGAAGCTAGACTAGAATTCAATGTGCAAATATCAGTTGACATATGACTTTTCAATATGAATCTGAAAATGATTTTGAAAAAGCAATTAAATTTAGAATAGCATCAAAAAGAAAAAAATAATAAGGAATAAATATAAACCAGGAGAAAAAGGATTTACACCTAGTAAATTAAAATATTACTAAATAAAACTCTACATAAAAAATGTAATTAATATATATGAAATGGAATACATGGTATTGTGAGGACAATACTACACAACATGGTATAGAAATTCAATACATTAGTTATTAAAATATTTATGATATTTATAAGTGAAATGGAAAATCTATGTGAAATCCATAAAGAATTTCTAGGAATACTAAATAGCTCAACCAATTCTATATAAGCAAAACAAAGGTGAAGGATTCACCCTTTCCAACTTCAAATTTTACAAAGCTTCTTTGACCAAAATACTGTGGCAGTATCATAAAGATATGCAGATATTTCCAGAACAAATGCATATATGTACAATTGATTATCAACAAGAGTAATCAAGATCCTACATGAGCAAAGAAACTTCTTCAGGAAATGGTGTCAGGAAAACTGGTTATCTATTTGTTTTGTTTTGTTTTTTTGTTTTTCTTCCAGTACCAGGAATCGAACTCACGACCTTGCACTTGCCAGGCAGGCGCTGTGCCACTGAGCTAAACCCCCAGCCCAGAAAACTGGTTATCTAAATGTGATGAAAATGAAGTTGGAGAATTTCCATGTACCTTATACAAAAATAATCTCAAGATAGATCAAACACCTAAACTTAGGAGTTAACACCATCTCACTTTGGAAGAAAACATAGGAAAATCTTCATAATTTAAAATGTACTAATAGTTGTTTAAATATGATATTAAACACACAAATAAAAATTGAAAAGATAAACTTTATTAAAATTAAATATTGGCATAAAAATTAATATAGTGAAAAAGTAATCAACAAGAGGAAAGAAAACTAACATGTGTGACAGTAGTTTCATTTCCAGACCATGGCCCAAACAGCCTGACCGCTAAAGAACAAACGATCCAATAAAATAATGAGCCAATCAGTGACCAGACATCTCTCCAAATAGGACTGAAGTAGCAAACAACCGTATAAAATGATGCAGAACATAACTAATTATCAGACAATTGCAAATCTAAATCTCAATGAGATACCATTTCATGCAGATTAAAATGTCTATCATTCATAAATCAAAATAATAACTGTTCCTAAGGATATGAATAAAATGGACTCATTTATGTTGGTAAGAATGTAAAAAGGCTAACTCCTAGAAAAACATTTTGACAGTCCTAAAACATTTAAAAGAAATAGCGTGTGACCCAGAAATTCTCTTCCTAGGTACATACTCACAACTGCGGAGCGACACAAAACAGTACTTGTACAACGTTTCTGGAAGGGTCAACTAAAATAAAGTGAAACCTGAAGTGGGACAGCTCTTTTATTGACCGTCAGACTGACATGCGAGGGACGATCTTATTTCCTGCTGCTACTCCTATAACAGATGTTTCAAGATGCCCGCCATCTAGTGTTCAGCACCGTTTAGAAGCACTTTCTCTGTACCACAAATTTCCCATATTCTTTGAAATCCTCAGAGGTTACCCACAGTTGCTTGAAACTGCTCATAGAGGCCATGATGGATGCGCCAATCCATGCAGAGAAACATCTATCAGGAGAAGCCGTGATCTTGATTGGGGTTCCACCAGAAGCTAGCTGTTCCAGCTCTTCCATGAGCCTTTCTTCCAACCCAGGGAAAAGTGTGGAGCCCCCGGAGAGCACAACATCAGCAAAAAGGCTTTTCTGGATGTCCATATCACACTTCATGATGCTGCTGCAGACCATTTTTGAGAGTCCGGGGTCCTGAATGCCAAGCTGATCTGGAGAAAAAAGTACCTCAGGCACCTGGCACAGATGATCCCCAATGTTGATTATATTCCCATCTGGCAGTGTGTACTCCGTCGTGTCCTCCTGCCGTCCCTTGCGTGGCTCTTTCTCTGGCTCCAAGGAGACGTAGCAAAGGCTCTCTTTGATTTCATCCACCACAGCCTTGTTGAGGATGCAAGGATAGGTACATCCTCTGGCTAGGAGGAGCCTGATGAGATGTTCTGTGATGTCCCTCCCTGCCACATAAAGCTTGGTGATGGCATGAGACAGGGAGTAACCCTCAAAGACGGGCACGGTGCAAGTGACCCCATCTCCACTGTCCACCACCAGGCCAGTGACAGAGGCACAGGTATAGAGTGCTGCCACTGCATGGTTGCACAGGTAAAAAGCAGGCACATTGAATTTCTCAAACATGATTTCGGCGGTCTTCTCTCTGGTCTCTCTTGGGTTCAAGGAGGGTTCAGTCATCAGAACTGGCTGTTCACTCGGTTTAACTCCGAGTTCCCACTCGAAAAGATGTTTCCAGAGTTTCTCCATGTCATCCCATCTTGTTACCATCCCACGCTCAACAGGGTAATGCAAATACAAGGCATCATACTTGTCCTGGGCATCCTCTCCTACAAAGTATTTCTTCCGATTGGCCCTTTCTGAAGGTATACTGAATTTAGGGTGGCCAATGACAGAGTTGATAACATGGCTGGGTCCAACATAACCAGACAGTCCTGCTTTACAGAGTCCTGAACCATTGTCAAAAATAACTGGTGGACATTCCAGTTCATATGGAGTAGACATATCTGCAGCTGATCTTCAACATTTCACCAAAATAAAGAATTCAGCTGGGCCACTTTGGGAGTTAAAAGGTTTCTTCCCTGGGAGTGTTAAAGCCTCAGGATTCTGAAGTTCTCAAGTTGCTGACCTGGTGAAGTTAGCAGGCTGGCCCCAAGCCACCAGAGCACGGTGTCCTCAGCCCATGAATGCGGTCTCCCTTCTGGAGGCTTAGGTCCTGCTGACGCTATTTCAATGCTGGCTGCCTGGGATGTCACAATGTAACCAAGGAGACAATTGTCTCCAGTATCAGAGGACTGGGGCCCCTGAGACAGCCTTACTCCCTACTTAAAAGCAGGGAAGGGCACACTATCCCTACACACAGCTGTGACTGATCATAGAAACCAAGGAGAGACCTACTTTTAGAGCAAGGTGAAGCTATTTGTCCCACAGAGCCATCCCCTCTGTTCTGGCTTTATTGGAGAATTCTAGTAAGCGATGTAAAAAAGCAATAATACCTGCTTTACACATAAATGTATAATGACAAGAAATGCTTCTCAATTGACTTTGGAAAAAAATTATCATGACACTATACATTAAGAAAAAAATTATGAAAAAAGTATATTAAAATGCATATTCCATGAACATAGCATCATAATAACCTTGATATAAAACAAATATATTTAATAAACAAGTGATGTATGATTGGTATGTAATCACAGCTTTATTATCAGTCTAAAAAAGTAACAAAGATAATACATAGCATTCTCCCTCTAAAGACAATTAGAATAGTTACAGTTCATAAGCAACAAATTTTCAGATGTTGATCACTTAATATGAATTCCTATGGAAACAGAAACAAAATTAGTCCTGTGACTGCCCAACCTTACTATTAGGAGTGAGTTTTTAGGCCAAAGAGCAGAGAGGTAATGTCTAGTTAGAAACTAACTGTGTTGCCAACTCAAGGTCCAAGACTTTGAATTTGAGAGAGCACAAAGTGTCTGGAATTATTGGAGGAAATACTGAAATAATTATAACAGCTGGCTAAACAGAAAGTTCTGAAAAATTCACAAAGTTGTGAATGAGTACTAAACTGTACATATGTGTGAAGTGAATATAAAGGATCAAAAAGAACTACTGTAAGATTTTCAGAAAATGATCTCCAGATTTATACTAGTAAATTGAAAATATAAATAGCGGGATGACTTCCACATATTGTAGGGAGTTGATGGCATTCATTGAAGAAGTGTATACAAGCTAGAGAATGATTTTTTTTAAAGACAAATTTAACCTGACCATTCATTGTATGTTTAGTACATTAAGATGTTTTAATAATACAAGCAAGAATATAGTCTACATTGCTTTATATCTTTAAAAGCTTATTAAGTAGGCATTAATGGCGATTTTGAGTACCTGAAAGGGAAATTATGAAGATGTCTTTGATCTCATGAAATGGTAAAAAATATTAATAAACACATCTGTTCCCTATCTTTTGCTTTGCTCTTTATTTATACTTTGAGTTTCTCATATAAGAGAAATCATGTAAACATAGTTCTGGAAGCATTAGCCAGAGCAATTAGACAAGAGAGGGAAACAAAAGGAATTAGGGTAGGAAAGGAAGAAGTAAAATTATCACTGTTTGCAGATGACATGATACTTTACATGGAAGACTCCAAAAACTCCACAAGAAGACTCCTTGAATTAATCAACAAATTCAGCAGTGTAGCTGGATAAAAATTCAGCACCTAAAAATCAATGGTATTCCTATACACAAACAACAAACACACTGAGAGAGAAATTAAGGAAACCATATTTTTCACAATAACATCCAAGTAATTCAAATATTTAGGAATCAATCTAAAAAGGGAAGTAAAAGATCTATTCAATGAAAACTATAGTACTCTGAAATAAGAAATTGAACAGGATTTCAACAAATGGAAAAAAATTCCTTGCTCATGGAGAGGAAGAACGAACATTGTGAAAATGACCATACTCCCAAAATTGTGGTACAGATTCAATGCAATTCCCATTAAACTACCATGAGAATACCTCACAGATCTAGAGAAAACATTCCTTAAATTTATCTTGAACTAGAGGAGACCCAGAATAGCAAAAGCAATCCTGGGCAACAAAGACAAGTTAGGTGGAATCACAGTCCCTGACCTGAAATTATACTACAAAGCTACTGTCATAAAATAAATATAGTACTGGCTAAAAAAACAGACCAGAGGATCAATGGAACAGACTAGAAGAAACAGACACAACCTCAAACACACTCAGCCACTTAATCTTTGATAAAGGGGCCAAAAAACCTCACTGGAAGAATTATAGCCTCTTCAATAAATGGTGTTGGAAGAATTGGCTTGCCATCTGCCAAAGACTGAAAATAGACCCAAGTCTATCACCATGCACCAAACTCAAGGCAAAATGGTTCACAGATCTCAATATTAAAACAGAAACACTAAATCTACTGGAAGAGAAAGTAGATAAAAACCTTGAAGACATAGGAGTAGGCAGAGTTCATGAACAAAAACCAAACCACAAGGGAAATACTTCAAAGAATCAACAAATGGGATATCATCCTACTGAAAAGTTTCTGCACATTTAAAGAATTCGCCAGCAGAGTAAAAAGAAAACCTACAAACTGGGAAAAAGCTTTAGCTGACTCTCCCTAGGACAAAGGCCTTCTATCTAGAACATATAACGAATTTAAAAACATCAGCCCCTCCAAATTCAAAGATCCAATCCAAAAAAGGGCAGCTGAGATGAATACACACTTCTCAGATAAAGAAATACAAATGGTAAATAAATACATGAGAAAATGTTCAACGTTATTAGTCATTTGAGAAATGCAAATTAAAACGATATTGAGATTTCATCTCACCCCCGTAAGAATGGCTATCATTAAGAAATCAACAGGGGCTGGGGATTTAGCTCAGCAGCAAAAGCGCCTGCCTGGCAAGCGCAAGGTCGTGAGTTCGGTTCCTGGTACCGGAGAAAAACAAAAACAAAAACAAAAACAAAAAAACAAAAACAAAAAAAAATTAAGAAATCAACAAATAACAAATACTGGCAAGGCTGTGGAGAAATAGGAATTCTTCTCCGCTGCTGGTGGGAAAGCAGACTGGTGAAACCACTGTGGAAATCAATTTGGAGATTCTTCAGCAAACTAGGTCTAGAGGTTCCATTCAACCCAGCTATTCCCCTTCTGGGTATTTTCCCAGAAGATCTGAAAACATCATATCACAGAGGTATATGTTCACCCATGTTCATAGCAGCACAATTTGTAATTGCTAAATTGTGGAAGCAGCCCAAATGTCCACCTACTGAGGAATGGATAAAAAAAATGTGGTGCTTTTTTGTAATGGAATATTACTCAGATATAAAGAAAGATAAACTCGAGGCTTTTATAGGTAAATGGTCACAACTAGACACCATACTCATAAGTACTATAACTATGTTAGCTATCCTGTATATACATACATACATAATTTCACCTTCTTCCTTTTCTCTTCTCCCTCACCCCAGTTGTTCTTTACTTTTGAGCATTTTCCTTTCATTTCACAATGTCTGTCATATCTCCTAATTTTTACTCACTCTTTCAGGTTCTTACACTAGTAAGACAATACGTTGCTTACACATGGAGGTCTGGTTTATTTCACTTATGAGTGATTTTGCAGGAGATTATCATTAAGGGCACCAGACTAATTGAGCGGAGGAAATTTCATTGCAGTGCAGCATTCAGGTTGTAATCTGGACAATTATTGCTGCAATGAGCTCTACTTATCGTGAGAATCAGGACCAAAAAGGAAAGGTGAATAACTTGAAAATTTTTATTGGAGTGTACAAATGAAGCACCTATAATATAGAAACCAGTGAAGTAAGAGCAAAGGATGGCACGGTTGCTAAAAAGAGAAACTAAGTACTTTGCTTCAGGATAATAGGGAAGACATCTTGAGAGCATGTGAAGAATCAGAAAGACCTGAGCATTTTTAGGCTTAAGAGTGTGAAGGAGCATTTGGTTTGAGAAGAGGGCCCCAGGGCACCCTGTTCTTAAAGCACCACCTAGGGAATTTCTCCCTCTGGATTCAGGACAGTGTTCAATCAGCCAAATACTCATAGGCCTCTGAAACCATGATCAATATAGCCTAGCTACCATATGAAACAGCTACCATAACTTCCATTATTCCACATTTCATCTATGTGGTTTTAGTTTTATAGGCTGAAAAATAAAAGACTTTTGGGGTCAGGGAGGCTTTCATCAAGATTTTAGATGAAGGTCTGGGTGAACAGGCTTGTGCTCTTGTGAGTGGTGTGCATAAAATTGTGAGAGTGAAGTCATAAGTTCAGTGGAGGCATCGCAATCCCTTGAAGCTCTATTACAAAGCTACTGTGATAAAATCAGCATGGTACACGGAAAAGATAGATCAGAGGACCAGTGGAAAAGATTAAAAAATGCACACACCACTATAAACACACTCAGCCAACCTATATTGACAAAGTGGCCAAACATGTTCATTGGAAGAAAGATAGCATCTTTAGTAAATGTTGTGGGAAAAACTGTCTTCCCACACGCCAGAGACCAAAATTAGACCCATGTCTATCTCCATGCACTAAACTAAAATCAAAATGAAACAAAGATCTAAATACTAATACTGAAACACTAAATCTACTTAAAACGAATGTAACTAGAAATCATGAAGACATAGGTGTAGGCAAAGACTTCATGAATAAAACCCAGATTGCCCGAAAACTACTTCAAAGAATCAACAACTGTAACTTCATCTTTTATAAAACATTTTCATAGAAAAAGAAATCACCAAAAGAGTGAGAAGCTCACTAACAGAGTGGGAAAAATTAGCCAACTGTCCCTCAGACAAAGGACTTCTATCTAGAACACACAAAGAATTGAAAAAAAAAAACCTCAGATGCCCCCAAATTCAATGAGCCAATGAAAAATTGCACATCTGCCATGAATACACACTTTTCAGATGAAGAAAAAAATGGCAAATAAATACATGAGAAAATGTTCAACATCACTGGTCATTTGAGAGATGCAAATTAAAACAACACTGACATTCCATCTCACCCCAGAAAGAATGGCTATCATCAAATAATCAAGCAATAACAAATGCTAGAGGGGTGGTGAGGAAAAAGTAACCCTTGTTCACTGTTGGTGGGTGTGTAGACTGGTATAACCATTGTGGAAATCAGTGTAGAGATCCATCAGAAAACTAGAATTAGAGGTCCCATTTGACCCAGGTATTCCCCTAGTGGATATCTTCCCAGAAGAATTAAAAGTCTTATACTACAGTGGTATTTGTGTGCCCATGTTTATAGCAATATAATTTGGAATAGCTAAATCTTGAAAACATCCCAAATGCCCATCAACCAAGGAATGGTTAAAAAAGATGTGCTTTTTTAATACACAGTGGAGTACTACTCAACCATAAGGAAGGATAAACTCGAGACTTTTATACGTAAATGAATGCAACTTGAAGCCATGCTCATAAGTGAAATAAATGAGACTCACATGTGTAAACGTCATATTGTCCCTGTGGTGTGAGAAACTGAAAGAATAAATAAGGTCTATAATGTACAATAGATATTATGAAATAGGAAGAAATTGTTCAAAGGGAAAAGGAAGTTGGATGGATAAAAGGGGAAAGGGTAATGGGGAAGAAATGCAAGTCAGTTATACTATTTCTATTTCTTACTTCATTAAAAGGGAAAGTTTGTGCTGATAGTGATTGGAGAAATTTTTATGCCCATGTTTTGTACACTGAGCAACTACTTTAAAGATAACAACATGTAAAGTAATAACTATTGTTATTCTCCTAACATTTTGTTATGATATTTTGTTTTTGTTTTTTTCCATCAAAAGGAAAAAAGTTCAGTGTAGTGCCAAAGTAGTTGGAGGAACTATGAACATGAAATGTCTGAGAAAAGATTCAAGCAGTAAGAAGAGCCAATCCAAGAAAGAAGCAATGAGACTTGCAACCAGAGATCCAGTTGGAGCAAGATCACCCAAGACATTTGAAGCTCACATCTCATAACTTGCCGTGGAGGATGGATAAAATACTACAGAATTTAATGTTTACACTGCTAGGGTTTTGTTATATACTTGGTCCCAATACTTTCTATTCTTCATTCCTTCCATTTGGAATGGAAATGCTTACTGTGTGCTATTGTATCTTGTAAATATGTAAATGAGAGAATTTAAACCCCTAAATAAATAGAGTAATATACTGCTCTCAACAATCAGCAGAATTCACATACTTAATAAAAATTCTCCCACTTTACAGTATTTAGTATCCTGTAACCTAAAACCTAAAAGATTGTCCTAAATTTCAGAATGAGGTTTGGAATTGAACTTCTCAGCAATGCTGGAAATGTTAAGACTTTGGAATAGTCCATCGTAGAAATGGACTAAACACATTTTGCATAAAATGATAGACAGGAGTCCTTTGTGGACTAGGAGTGAAATACTATTTTATGGATCAGAAATGCAGCACTCAGAAGTGAGGCTTTTTTGAGGTATTGGATCATGGGGTTGGTAACTGACTTGTTAGAAGATAGAGACTACTTAGTGGCACATTACCGGGGGTGTGCTTTGGAATGTTAAATCTCTTATGTCATCTCCTCACTTCACTCTGTCTCATGGCCACCATAATGTAAATTATGTAAACATCCTCTGCCAGATTCTTCCACCACAACTTTTCTGTCTTGGAATCAACTCACTGTGGCCTCAACCCTTTAAAAAATAATGAGCCCAAATAAACTTCTCCCTTAAGTTTGGGTGACCAGTCTCTTGGCCCAGCAATAAGGCAAGTGAATCAGCCACTGTCTTCAAAATACCTGTTTCCATTTTGGTGTTCTATTGAAATTTTATAATTATCTTGGAGGATTAGCTGATTTTACAAATTGCAATTGTATAAAATTGTTACTAGCAATATTATTTTTGTTTATTGCTGAAGACATGTTTATTTAGGCCTTTAAGTTCCCTCAGAAATCATTCAGGAATATCAAATTTGTATATATTTTGTATGATTTAATTTACAGTATTATACATTGTTCTGTGCTGTTGAAATGGTATTTTAACAGCTTTATTGAATAAGAGTTTCCATACACTGATGTTTATTCATTTTTACTATAAAATTCAATTATCTAAATGAATTTACAAACATGTGCAGCCATTGCCAAAATATCATAGAGTATGGACATCACCCTAAAGAGAAACCATGTTGCTTTGTAGATATAAATCTTTCCACTAACTTTTGAAAAAGTAACAAATAATCCTATGCTTTTAATTCACATTTCATACAAATAATATTTTGCATTTGATTTTTTTCACTGAGCACAGTATTTCTGAGGTCTTTTCATGTTATATCAAGAACAATACATTGTCCATTTATACTTTTATATGTTAAAATATTGAGTAAATATATGACATTTCATATCGCCATTGACCATTTTATGAGTATTGCATTGCCTACCATTTTGTGCTGCATGAATAATGTGGATGTGAACATTAATGTACAAATATTTCTATGAAAATAACTGTTTGGTTCCTTCAGGCAGATTTCTAGGAGAAGAACTGCTGAGAAGTATGGTAATGTGATGTTTAAAATTTTTACAATAATGTCAAACTGTTTTTCTTTTTTTTTTTTTTTTTTTTTTGGTTTTTCTCCGGTACCGGGAACCGAACTCACGACCTTGCGCCTGCCAGGCAGGCGCTTTTGCCGCTGA
>NW_004955473.1:6838564-6841376 GCF_000276665.1 Chinchilla lanigera | reverse complement strand
TTTTTCTCCGGTACCGGGAACCGAACTCACGACCTTGCGCCTGCCAGGCAGGCGCTTTTGCCGCTGAGCTAAATCCCCAGCCCCTTCAAACTGTTTTTCAAAGTGGCTAAATGGTATTAAGTTGCCACTAGCAATATATGTGTTCAAATTTTTCCATATCCTAGCCCCTTGTCACCATTTCTTTCTGCTTTTTTATAAAACGTATACCTTTGGCGTGGGTATGAAGTGTTATTGCATTATACATATAATTTACCTCTCTCTATTGACTAGTGATGTTCAATATCTCCTTTTTGTATATTTGTCACTCATATATCTTCTTTGATGTATTCATAATTTACTCAGGTTTAATTGAATTTAAAATTTATTATTATTGAGTTGAATAAATTTTTCATAAATACCACATAAATTCTCTGGTTTTTGTTTCACACATAATATTTAACAGCCTGAAGTTTATCTCTTTTATTTTCTTAATGGTATCTATTAAAACAAAATGCTCCAACTTTAACTAATTCTAATTTACTAGTTCTATTATTGCTTTCTGAATTGGGATTATGATAGTTTTCCAAATACCATTTGCTTAATCACAAATCATTCTTTCTAAACATGTTATAGTTTTTGGTTCTATTTTTATCTAATTTATTTGGGATTAATTTTTATGTATGACACAAGGCATACTTTTAAATTCACTTTTATTACATTGTGCACATTCAATTTTCAATCACTTGCAACAAAGACCACATTCCCCTCTCTTTAATTGCCTGACTAACTTTCTGAGCTATTAAGTGACCACAAATATTAAGGTTTACATGTGTATCCTCAATTTTATTTTAATCACACACACACACACATATATATGTATATACAATATCTTATACGTGTATTACAATACTAAAGACTTTAGTTAGGTTTGAAACTGGATAGTTAAAATCTTACAAAATAATTATTAACTTTTAAAGCTATTGTAGCTAATATGGGTCTTTTTTGTTCAACAACTTTTAGATATATCTTAGTATTCTCTGTGTATAAGAAAATATAGCCAGGCATAGCTGTGCACACCTATAATCTCAGGAGTTGAGGGCATGAGACAAGTGGATCACCACAAATTCAAGGCCAGTCTGGGTTACATGGTAAGTTTAAGGCAAGCCTGAACTCCATAGAGAGCTTGTCTCAAAAAAAAATGTACAGGCAGTAAAACCAAAAGTAGACAAGGGGCAATACATTAAACTAAAATGCATCTCTACAGCACAGAAAATAACAATATAAAGAAACAACTTAAGAGGAGAATATATGTACAAAGTATATATCTGACAAGGAGTTAGCATACCAAAGGGAACACATACGACTGAATATGAAAAAAATCTGTCGTTCAAAATGGGCAAAAGATCTGATTAGACATTTTTTTTTCAAAAGAAGACACACAAATGTCCAAGAGCAGATTTATGAAAAACTGCTGTGCAGCAGTAATCATTGGGGAATTACAGATCTCAAAAGTAAAAAAATGTCATCACCTTACTCCAGTTAGAATGCATATTAGCAAAAAGGCTGCAGAGAAAAAATTCTACTACTGCTACTACTAATAATAATAATAATCATAATAATCATCATAATAATAATATACAAAGGTAAAAACCATGTTACCGTTGGTGGGAATGTAAATGGTAGAGCCATCATATGGCAGAGCCATCATAAAATGTAGTATGGAAGTTATTTTAAAATTTAAAAATAGAACTATCATGTGGTCTAGGATTCTCTTTGGTATATTTTCAAAAGAAAAAATAATTATGTTAAAGATAAATCTGTACTCTCATGACACTGGCAGCACTATGACAACAGTCATGAAATGGAAACAACTTGAGTGTCAATAAACCAATAAAAGTACAAAGAAAATATTGTAGATGTATGCTATTTTATGCTGTTTAGCCATAAAACGTATGAATTCCTGGGGCTTCTCAGAACAACGTGGTTGCACCTGGAAGAGAATATGCGGAGTGAAATAAGCCAGATACATGGAAAATGCATTCTTCATTTCTTCATCATCTCACTCATATGTAAACTTTAGAAAAACTTTATTTCACAGAAGTTTAAGGGAGAAGAGGGACTACCTGAGGCTGAAGGATGGATGGAAAGAGGTTGGCCAATGGGTAAAAATTTGCACTTAGTGATATATGTTGAGTATGCAATATCCCCCACAAACCCATGCTAAAAGGGCTTGTTCCCTAGGTTGGTGCTCCTGTGCGGTTATGGAAACAGGAAGAGGTGGATTTGAGGAGGTAAGGTCACTATAGATAGACCCTGGTCCTCTCCTGGCTCTGAAATATGCAGTTTATAGCGCTACAAGTGTCCAACATGACAAACTCATTCAACACAGACACAAAAGCATAGCAGCCAGTGGACCATAGACTGAAACCTCCAAAACTGTAATACAAAGTCAATCCTTTACAGAGCTGTTTGATTGTCCCAAATATTGCTATAGAGATGGAAAACTGAAAAGCACAGTTAAATAGGCTAAATAAGATCCTGTGTTGAATTTAGGATTAGGGAGATAATACTTAAAATAATATACCAAATATTTCAAAATATCTAGGACAGACAGTTTTAAATGTTCTCATCACTAATAAATAAGAAATTTTGAGGTAATGAATATGCTAATTACCCTGAATTGATCATTGAAATACCAGCATATCCCTTAAGTTTTATAATTACCCAATTGTTAGTTATTACTAATTGTTAGTTAATTGTTAATTTTATTTTATTTTATTTTATTTTATTTATTTATTTTTTTTTTTTGGTTTTTCTCCAGTACCAGGAACCG
>NW_004955473.1:6832226-6838464 GCF_000276665.1 Chinchilla lanigera | reverse complement strand
TTTTGGTTTTTCTCCAGTACCAGGAACCGAACTCATGACCTTGCGCTTGCCAGGCAGGCGCTTTGCCGCTGAGCTAAATCCCCAGCCCCTATTGTTAATTTTAAACTAAATACTAAAATAAAAGTATAAAATGTATCAATTTTGTAAGCCAGGGTTTTAATAGACATTGAAGATTAATTTGGAAATTATAAGCATGCTAGTAATGGGCATTTCAATTGATGACCAAGAAAGTTTTATTATTTCATACTTTAATATTTTTCAATAATGTTGTAATTGTTACTAGACACCAGTTGACATAATTTTGTTATATTATTCCTTAGTATTGTAATCCACAGTATTTGCTGTGAATAGAACTGTCATTAATTTCATTTTGAATTGTTTATTTCTATCACATAGAAATATAGTTCACTATTGTTATATTAATATTACATTTTGTAAGTGATGAACTCATTTGCGTTCTAGACATTTTTATACTTTAGAGATTTTTACATAAAAGTTGTTGCTGTCTGGAAATAAAAAGTTTATTTCAAATGTGAATTCTTTTTATTTCTTTTGCAGGATTGATGATTTTGTATAAAGATTTGTTTTATTAAATTGATTATGTCCCATTCTTTTCCGAGGTAGTTGACAGCTTTTATCATACCTATTCAGCGTTGTCAATTTCTCTGTTTCTAAGGAGATGTGCTTTTTATACTTTGTTCTATTAATGTGCAAAAGCACACACTGACTTTGAATGTTAAACTAGTTTTTTATTTCTGAGAGAAATTCAGCTTGATCAGAGTCTGTAATCCTCTATATATGTTACTAAATTGTACTGGCTCTTTTGCTGTTTTTTGGATAGCAGTATTATTGATGTAAAGTTCTCAAACAATAAACCTCTCCTTTTTAAAGTGCACAAACTTGATGGCCTTTGGTGTATTTAAAGTTGTGCAACACCAGTATCTTGTTTAAGAACCCTTTAAGTGCACTAGAAGGGAGAGTATGAGCCCTTTAGCACTCACTCTCGTTTGCCTTTTCTCAAGCTCTATCGTTTTACCTTCTCTGGATGATTCATTTAAATAGAATCACACAATAGGAATGTTTTATGACTAGATTTTTTCATATAATATTAGTAAGTTCTTTCTTTTTTAATCATGTGTCAATACTTTGCAAGTTTTAGGGTTAATAGTATTTTATATGGTTACATAACATTGCATTCATTAATTCCCTACCTGGTGGACACTGAATTTTCATGTGTGGCTGTTATGAATAACGCTGTTACTTTTATATACTTTTAAATTTCAAAGATTATGAAAAACTAACAAAACAATAGTGAAGATAAAATCAAAACAACACAAAAACAACAAAAACGATGCATGACCTCAAAACAAAATGATAGGAATTAACAATGGTTGCTACATTACATACTGTTACCTTCAACGAAGTTGCTCAGTCCACCAGATGTAAGAATGTAAGATTAATCAAGCAGTCAAAGAAAGTAACAAGTAATACAAAAAAACATTGGAAATGATGCAGAGCTTCATCATACAAGATGGTAGGAGTTCAACAATGCTTCTTATTCTCCACATTGTTGTTTTCAGATCAGTCTTTCTTATTACCAGATTAAAGCGTGCAAAATAGGTCAAGGAAGAAAATTTTAAGCATTGACTGTTTCTTTCAATAAACCACAAACATCAGCAATATACCTATCCCAGCTATCCTTGTACATACATAGAAATTTTGTTTTTCATTTTAAAGAGATAAGAAAAAACAAAATAACAAGACAAATACATAAACAAAACAGCATAGAGAACACTATAAATGATACAGACTTTCAAAACACCATAATAGGATACTGACAATGGTTGTTATATTTCACAGTGATATCTTCAAAATAGTTGCACATAGAATCAGATATAGGCGTAAGATTGATCAACAATTACACATTAAGTTTCTTTCAATAAACCAACAGATATTAGTAGTACAATTATCTCAGCTATCCTGTGTATACACATACATATTTTTTTCTCTTCCTTCTTCCTTTTTCCTCTCCCCTCCTTCATCCCAGTTGCTCCTTCCTATTTGAGCAGTTTCTTTTCCTTTTCACACAGCGATATATGTGCACCCATGTTTACAGCAGTGCAATTTGTAATAGCTATATTTTGGAAACAACCCAAATTTCCATCAACTGAGGAATGGATAAAAATGATGTGGTATTTTTATACAATGGAGTGTTACTCATCTATAAAGAAAGATAAACAAGAAGCTTTTATAGGTAAATAAAGGCAACAAGAGACCATACTGATAAGTGAAATATATACTTGTTTTTATATAGATGTATGCTTTAATTTTATCGGTGCATGCATAGACATGGATTTAATAGCTCATATAGAAGCTATATTCCTAATATTTTAAGGCATTGATAAAGTATGCTATACTCCCTCAAAACGGTGGACATGTCCAAATTCCTCCACATTTCCCTCCAAGGATAGTTACTGTGTGACTTTTAAGCTATTTCATATTTTTCTTGTTTAGTTTTCATTGAAATATAGAATTTGTGTGTATTTATAAGTTTCACTTTGCTGCTTTCATTCATGTACACGTTGGTGATCAACTCAGGGTAATTAACATATACATCTCCTTAAGCTTTTGTCACGTTTTATGTTGAATACTTTCTAATTCTCCTCTCTTAACTATTTCTAAGATACATGAGGAATAATTGTTAATTGAATTCATTCTCCTATGCCATAAAACACCAGAATTTATTCCTCCTGTGAAGCCAAAACAGCGTACTTGTCAACCGATGTGTCTGTCTCCCCTTTTCCCTTTTCTCCCCAGGCTCTTGGGTAACTACTACTCCACTCTCAACTTCCACAAAGCAACTTTTTAAGATTCCACTTATGAGTGAGATCATGCGCTGCTTGTCTTCCTATGCCTGACAAGTTGTTATATTACTTAACAACATGTCCTTAAGTTTCATTCATGCTATTGCAATGACAGAATCTTGTTCTTTTTTCTGACTGAATAGTCTCTCATTGGGTACTGTATATATAACATTCTCCTCTATTTTTCTGTAGGTGAATGTTTATGTTGATTCTATAGTTTGTGGATTGTAATGTTGCAATGAACAGAGGGTAGATTTTTAAAATTATACCTATCCTTATAGGGCTGAAGTTATATCTCATTGTTATCTTGAATTGCATTTTTCTTCTGATGAAACATATTCAACTTTTTTTTTTTTTTTTTTTTTGGTTCCAGGAATCGAACTCATGACCTCGCGCTTGCCAGGCAGGCGCTTGTGCCACTGAGCTATTTCCCCAGCCATTAACATCTTTTCATATATTCTCTTTGTGTATCTTTGGAAAAATGTCTAATCACAACCTGTCCTCATTTTTAAGTGGATTATTTGTCTTTCTACAGTTCAGTCTTAAGTACTGAACTATGCTACTTAAAATATATACTTAAAATATGTACTTAAGTACATATGCTACTTAAAATTCTGATATCAGTGCTAAATTTGCAAGTACTTTTCCCTTTCTTTGGATTGCCTTTGCATTTCTTGCTAGTACTCTTTGAATTTTATAGAAAAATTGTCTGTTCAAAGGTGTTGAAATTCTATCCTCCGATTTCTTCTAGAATTTTTATAATTTTAACTCTTACATTTGGGTAGTTCGTCTGTTCTGAGTTAGCTTTTTATAGTATAAGAAGTAAGAACCCAAAGTAACTCCTTTTTATGTGGTTATAGGAAATGCCATCTGTAAGTATGGACCTTTATTTTTCCCTTTGCAGTTTTTAACATTTTTATTGTGATCATATTTATTCAGCAAGTATAAAATGAAAATTATGAAATTTTAATTCAGAATTGAACTTTTCTTCATTTTAGTGGCCATTTATAAACTAATGTCTTTTGTCATAAGGGTTTTTATTTATTTTATGTCTTTGTTTTGTTTCTTTTTGCTTAATATCAGTGTGATTGTTATCACATTCAATTACCTTTCTTTAGAATTTTCTGACTTGTATTTGATTTTAGTGATTTTTATTTGAAATTTCTTAATCTACATGTTCTTAGCAGCTTTTGTAAAGCAGTACGTAGCAGGAATTTTTTGTAAAAATGATTTACAATTAATTGCAACATGCAATTGCCATTCACTACTATAAATGAGATTTTTTATATTCCCTTAATTTAACTTTCAACTTGATTTTATATGTTCAAAATTTACCTTTTATCCTTCTTAAATTCTTTGGACTTTTTGGGTTTTCTTCCATTTCTTTATTTTTCCATTTCTAGTATTTATTGAAAATATTATTTTTTATAACTAAGCAACCATTTTAATAAAGACATATAATCCATTGCATTATATGTTTGTATCTCTATTTTCTTACAAATTGATATTATTTAGTTCCTTTTCAAAATTAAACGTACACAGTATTATCACATTTATGTAGTCATCATTTGTTTAGAATTGTCCTAATATTTACTCCTGTGTTGTATTCCCCATCATAAATTTGTACAATCCAAATCTTAAATCGTGTAGCCTTTCTCCTACTCTATAAACATTAGGATTACATTTAGAGAGCTGTAGTTCATAACTACATATTGTTTTGTTTTTGTGTCCAAAAGACGTTTCTCTATATTTACTACTTTATATTGACAATTATTTGATTGACATACTTCTATTACACTATTTCAATCTCTTTTGCTTTTCAATGGCACTTTTTGAGGAGTTAATATTTTATTATTTGTTTGAATTTACTTTGTAATTTCTGTCTAGCTTCTTTTAAACCTTTTCCTTTGCAGTTGGATTTTGTTGGCTTTATTATCATGTGCTTAAATATAGAGTTATTTTCATTTGCCATTTGCTTACCTGGACTTCAAAAACATATGGCTTTTTGTTTTTCATGGTGCAGGTAAATTTTCTGTCATTACTGATAAAACCACTTTCTGCCAATTTGTCTTTCTCTTTTTCATCAATGCCAAAAAGAAAAGTTTTTCCCACTCTGTTGTATATTTTACAAAAATTGTACTATGTAACAGTTTCTGGATAATGTCTTCATATAGTGTTTATTTTTATTTTACTTTTCAGTGTTGAGATGCTCTTAAATTGCATTCACTGAGATTTTGTTAGCAGTCAATATATATTTTATTTCTGCAAGTCATTTTGTTTCATGGATTTCAGATTTCTTAGGCTATTTTTAAATTCACTTAGTCCTCTCATATTTTTAGTGTCTTCTGGTAATTCTTTAAACATACAAGTTAAGTAATGTATGTACATTTTCATGCCTAAATATATGTAAATGTAGCCTATCTTCTGCCTGTAATGATTTCTATACAGAATAATTGTATTAGTCTGAGTTTATTTATTGTTTCACCTCGCTTTTTCTCACTTCTCTTCTGGTCCTGTAATCTTTGCAAATTCATACTAATTGGCCTAGCAATAGTCAGAATGTTCTACAGAAGATTTGCATTTCTTTGTGTCAGATGGCTATAGACAATAAAACGCTGAAAAATTCTTATGAAATTCTAATCTTGCTATGCTTTAGAAAAGCTTGATATTGCAATTTAGATTAAAAGTGCAATGAGGAAGTTCAATTGGATGTACAGTTTGAGGGTGCATTTGTAAGTTGTCTAATGCTGAGACAAAATATCAGAATAACAACTTGAAGAACAAAACATTTTTTCCTCCTGGATTCAGAAGTATTATTACATGGTCGGGTGGATCCACTGCTTGTAGGCCTGTGGCAATGTATAACTATCATGACTGAAGACCATGGTAGAGGAAAGCTGCTTACCTCATTGCAGCCAGCACTGTCATTCTCTAATGTTCATTTTGCTAACTTTTTCAAAGACCATTTAACTGTTAATGTAATTAGTTCTGAGTTCTGTGCTCTGTTCTGTTAGTCTACATATGTAGATTTTTACGACAATACTGTGCTGTTTGCTTTATGATAGCTTTAGCATAGTATATTTTGAGGCCAGTTACTGTACTTACCCCAGCATTGTTTTTTGGTTCAAGGTTACAATGGCTCTTTGGTACTTTTGTTGATTTCATATGAATTTTAGGATCATTTACTGTTTCTGTGAAAATTGCATTGGTATTTTGAAATCCTCTGCATTGAATCTATACATTGGAGAGTATGAACATTTTAACACTATTAATTTTTCCAATCCATGAACATGGAATCACTTTTAAATGTTTTTGTCATCTTAAATTTCTTTTATCCTTATTTTGTGATTTTCTTTTTTTTTTTTTTTTTTTTT
>NW_004955473.1:6821131-6832126 GCF_000276665.1 Chinchilla lanigera | reverse complement strand
TTTTGGTTTTTCTCCGGTACCGGGAACCGAACTCACGACCTTGCGCTTGCCAGGCAGACGTTTTGCCGCTGAGCTAAATCCCCAGCCCCCTATTTTGTGATTTTCATTGCAGAGGTAATTAATTTTGTTGGTTTGTTTGTTCTGAGACAGGTTGTCACTATGTAGCTGATCTTGACCTTGCTTATGTTCCCAGGCTGGCCTCAAACTCACACTTGTCCTCCTGCCTCAGCTTCCTGAGTGCTGAGATTACAGGTGTGTACCACCATGCTCAGCTTCATTTCTTTGTTTAAATTTTTAACTGGGTATTTACTGGTGGTTATTATAAAATATTACATTATTTGTTTCACACTGATTTTATCATTGGTTTACAAAAACACTTCTAAATTTTGTGTGTTAACATTCTTATGATAATTATTTTACCTTTTTTCGAATCTCATAGATCTGGCTTTTTGTATGGTCTGTTGCTCTTGTTTTATATTGCACTGAAACTGAGCAAAATTTCGCGGTTTCCTTGAGGTTTTGTTTGTTAGGATTTAGGCATTAGAAAACAACCAATTTTACCATCATTTCCTTACTCACTTTTTTCAGGGCAAGACCTGCAACGATTAATCTAGCTAAAGATTCTAGGACAATTAAAATCTTTGTGAGGATGTGTTTAAGCTGTTTGTGTGTGGGTGTGTGATTTATTGTATCTAAATCCTAAGTAGTATATCCCCATTTCTTTTCAGAAGGCAGTAATCTCTTCATGCCACTGGTGTCTGCCTGTGAAACTGTACTTCAAAGATGATATGATGAATGCATCTCTTACTAGTGGCTTCTAAATATATCAAAATATTCTCTGTGCCCTATGTCAGATGAGACAAATATCAGTCTCTTACAAAACCAGAATACTGGCTATGTGGTCAACTCTTGTTTTACTGAGAGAAGATCTCCAGCATGGGAGGTTTCCTTTTGTGTGTGTCACATGGTCTAAATACCAAAAAGGGATTTGATGGACACACAAAAGGCTGCGAAAGTATCTAACATTTTTGCTTGAGCCATTTTTTGGTTTAAGCTTGGTCATGGTGCTATGACTTTTCAAATGCTCTCTAGACTATTCATAAAGTTATTTGGATCTATATATTGTTGCTAATTTAGTCTCTCTGTCGAATATATACATAATATTTCCTAGTCTACCTTTGCCAATTTCACTCTCACCTAGCCTTTTTTTTATTGAAATCAGTAATTTTATTAGGTTTAACTTGATGTGTTGCAAGGTATTAAAAGTATCAAGAATTTCTATTTTAACCATTAATGTGTTATATATATATATATATTCAACCTATGAGAGAATTTAGGTTTAAATAATGTTGACATAAAATGATTAATTTACTGGATTAATGATATAACTCCAAACAAAATCGTGATAATTAGAGAGTCAAAAATTAATAATTAAGAACATGTAAAACAATAAGATAACAAAAGTTTATAATTAGAAATCAAGAATCATACCAATTAAGACAAATGCCAATTTAAAATATCTCCAATGTCATTTTAAAACTGCAGGAATTTCAGTATATTTGCTATGTACACAGAATAAACATGTTTCAATTAGTCAGACTTCTTAATTGTGAGTGAAATAGGCATTTCAAAATAGGAATATACTAATTTGTGCTTTATAGTATGAATACTTGGTAATCATTCACTTAATGTAATTATTAGTAAGATTCTTTTTGTCACATATAAAATAACATTCTAGGCTTCCCCTTCATTTTGTGTGGGGAAATAAAAGACACACTATTTTTAGCCAGTCAGATTACAGAGACCTTCATGTTAAATTTTTGGTAAGTAATGGAATACTGTGTTTGCCTTATTTATTTATTTATTTATTTATTTATTTATTTATTTGCCAGGAGTCACACTCAGGACCTTGTGCTTGCCATGCAAGTGCTGTGCCACTGAGCTATATCACAGTCCCTATCTTTGCCTCTAAAATAAGCCCTCTGTGTTAAATATTTCTATGTGTGGCAGCGTTGGCAATCGTTTTAGAGATAAGGTAATTCATGCCAAGACTGTGACCCAAAACCCACTTATTTACCACAAAATACCAACACCAAAATTAAACCTGAATACTGGGTTTTGGTTTAGGAAAAAAACCTCATTCTTTAACATCTTTTGTCTTAAAAGAAAAACAATACACAAAAACTCCTCTTTCATAGGGAAATGGGTGCAACTAGAGACCATACTCATAAGTGAAATAAATCAGACCTGCATGTGTAAACATCGTATTGTTTCCCTAGTGTAAGCACTTGAAAGAGTAAATAAAATCCAAAAGGTACAACAGATTTCGTGAAAGGGAAAGAAACTGGTCAAAGGGAAGGAACATCTTTGACAGGGAAAAGGAGAAAAGAAATTAAAAAGGAAGGGAAAGATATATATGCATATACACAGGATAGTTGTGATAACTGTACTGCTGAATTCTACTGGTCTATTGAAAGGAACAGGGGCTGGGGATTTAGCTCAGCGACACAGCACCTGCCTGGCAAGAGCAAGGTGGTGAGTCCGATCCCCGGTACCGGAAAAACAACAACAAAAAATAAAAGTGAAAGGAACAGTTAAGGCTTAATTTTTTTCTTCTTAATTTTTGACCAATTTTGCGTGTTTGTATCAGGTAGTCTGAACAACTAATTTGAAGACAACAACACACAATATAATAACCATTGTTGAATTCCAATCATCTTGTTTAGTGAAATTCTGTATGGTTTCTAATTGGTTTTATAATTATCTTTTATTCTCTTTAAAATAAAAACAAACACATACGACATGATAGGCTTTTGACCAATATCCACTATAAACTTATCTCTCCTTGAAATTATCAATTATTTACATGACATATATCATCCAATATTAACTGCTTCCTAATTACTAAACTGGTTTTCTCATAGATTTGTATAGCAGCATGCTAAGGCTGGCATAGTAAAGTAGTATGGTTTTAGTGGCTTGAACAAACAGAAATATATTTTTAACACTTCCTTAAGCTTGGAGTCCAAGAATAAGATGTCAGCAGGTATGATTTGTTATGAAGTCTCTCTCCAGATTTCTCCTTGCTCACTGATTACTCACACCAACTTTCGCATGTACATATGCATCCCTTTAGACTCTCTGCGCATAGACATGTCTTCTAATCACAGAGCCATGTGTGAGATTGTATTATGGCCTACCATACAACCTTATTTAATCTTAATTACCTCAATAAATGCCTTCCCTCAGTACTGTCACAGTGCAAGATTTGGCATTCACTTATAAATATGGGGGCAACAAGTCAACCCAAAATATTTAATTGATATTGTTGACTGAAACAGAAAGTTACAGGTATAAAATAAGAAAAAACTGATATATACATAGAATCTACATATGTTAACCAAATACATTTCCTAATTGATAATTCTTCTTCTTCTTTCTGTAGTAAGAATAACACCATATTACTTAAATTTTAAATTTTCTATTTGCTCTAAGTCATACTTCTAATAAAAATTCTATTTTAGCATATAATACATGGCTTCTTCCAAAGTATAGAAATCACTTAATGTTTTAAACAAATTGATTATGCCATTGAAACGTATGAAGAAAATACACTGTGAGGTTATTGATCTATTAAATACTAATTACTTTTTAAAAACTTCAGTAGATATAAGTGTTTTTAAACTCATTTGCATGAATAATAGAAGACACTGTAGTAAAAACACTTCCTTATTAGCCTTCCAATGCTCAGCTTGAAAGGTAACTACTGAACATATTTAAAATATATTGGATTTATCAGCTGAAGTGATAAATAACTTTGTGTCACACTTGCTCTCTGCAGGCTTTGTGGATTTTTGGGCAGAAAGACTAGCTGGTATAACATGCATATAAAACAAGAATGCCAATTCTCCGTGAACATTTTATCACATGTGGATAATTCTAAGCAAGTAGCTCATGGTAAAATTATAATGTTTGCTTCCCATAAAATGGAAAAGTTTAATCATGAATATTTTTTGATGGTTATATTTTACTTTCATACATCTCAAAATAGAAGTTAAAATGTTATTATCATTTTTAAGAGAGTAGGTCAAGCTAGCACTCAGAATATTTAGAATATGGAATAGGTCACATTTTGTCCATTTTTTAGATTTAATAGTGCAGTTCCATGTCAGTCATTTATTGGTTTTTATTTGTCTCTGGTCTGCAGAAGCTTTTCAATTTGCTTTCATTCCATTCATTGATTCTCACTATTATTTCTTGTGCCTTTGAGATTCTGTTTATAAAACACTTGCCTACAGCTGTGACTTCAAGTATTTTACCTATTTTATCTTTTAGTTGGTTCAGTGTTTCTGTTTTAATGTATACATCTTTGATCTATTTTGATTTTAGTTTATTGGATGTTAAGAGATATGGGTATAGTTTCAATCTTCTACAAACAAATATTCAGGTTTCCAAGGATGGCTTGTTGAATAGGCTATGTTTCTTCCATTTTATGCTTTTGTAACTTTTATCGAAGATCAATATCTGAATGTGTCTGTGGACTTTGTATTGTTTGTTCTGTTCCATTGATCCATATGTCTATCCTTGTTCAGTATCATGCTATTTTCATCACTTTTGCTTTGTAGTATAGCTTGAAGTTGGGTATTGTGATGCCTCCAGCTTTCCTCTTTTTTCCCAAGATTATCTTGCTAGCATAGGTCCCTTCTGGTTGCATATAAATTTTAACATTTTTTTCTAGATCTATGAAGGATGATATTGGTAGTTTGATTGGGATTGCATTGACAGTACATACCAGTTTGGGGAGTATGGCCATTTTAATAGTACTAGTTCTGCCTATTGAGGGTCAGCGTACATATTTCTGTTTTCTGTTCTCATCTTCCTGCTCCTTTTTCAGAGTTTAGTAGGTTTCTTTGGAGACATCTTTCACTTCCTTAGGGTAATTTCTAGGTATTCATTTTTTTTTTTGATACTATACCAAATAGTGATGTTTTCATAATTTCTCATTGAATTCTTACTTGTTTGTTTGTTTTGTATTCTCCTGTATTGTTGAAGTTAATTATTAATTCTAAGGGTGTTTGGTAAAGTTATTTGGATTTCTATATAGAGTATCATGTCATCTGCAAATAATAATTTGCGGTCTTCCTTCATCCTTTATTATGTCTTTTTCATGACTGATTCCTCTGGCTAATGTTTTATATAGTGTATTGAGTAAAAGTGGTAATTATGGGCATCTTTGTCTGATTTCTGATTTAAGAGGGAATGTTTTTTCCATTTAATAAAATGCTGGTCATTGGTTCATCATAAATATCTTTTATCAAATTCAGATATCGGTGTGCCATACCTTCCTTCAGGATTCTTATCATGAAAGGACATTGGGCTTAGTCAAAGCCTTTTCCGGATCTATGGATATATCCATGTGTCTTTTGTCCTTGCTTCTGTTTAGGTGATGTGTTACATGTATTGATTTGCATCAGTTGAATCATCCTTGAATCTCTTTGATGAAAGCTACTAGGTCATGATGTGTCACCTTTGTGATGATTTGCTTTGTTCTGTTTGCCAGTACCTTATTCAGGATTTTGCATCTTTGCTCATTAACCAGTTTGGCGCATGGTTTTCTTCTTTATGTGGTCCTTTTTCTGGTTTCGGGATGAGAGTGATGCTGGCTTCCAAAATGGAGTTTGGGAGCACGCCTACATTTTCAATTTCTTTGAAGAGTTTGAAGAGTATTAGCAATAAAACTTCCTTAAAATTTTGGGAGAATTCAGCAAGAATTAATCAGGTACTTGCCTTTTTATTAGTTGGTAGGTTATTTTATTACTGTCTGGGTTTCACTGCTTCTTAATGGGTTGTTCAGCATTTTTGTGTCTTCTTGAGTAAAACTTGGAAGTTTATAACCATCTGAGAATCTATTCCTTCAAGAATTTTCAAGATTTGTCTAGTACAATTTTTATAGTAGTAACTGTCTTCTTGATTTCCTTGGTGTGTGCTGTGATTGAGTCTTTTTCATTTCTAATTACATTGATGAGAATCTTTTCTCTTTCTTGTTATTTAATATTCAGGCATACAAAAGCAGTGTCTATTCAGTGTGATATAAAAAAGAGGTGATAATCATTCTGTCTATATGATCCACATAGATATATCAGCGAGATATTTCAGATGCCAAAGCCAAGGTCAGTTTTTAAAATTAAAATTTCCTTCATTGGTTCTATGAGATATTAACTAGAAAAAAGGTTTAAATATCTAAATCTTACTAATGGGAAATACATATTACTGATCTTAGGTACCTACTTTCATATTTACTGAAACATAAAATTGTTTTGGATAGAAGTCAAAATAATAGGGCTCCAGCGAACATGCAGAGTCTATCATATCATAATTCCCAGTGATTCGTGTAATTCTCTTTTCCATTATACTTAGTTTTTTGAACAAAGTGTCTCGAATTTGTGTTAATTTCAAAAATACATTTGACTTTGCAAATATTAATTTCCCAAGAATGTGAGAATACAGATTTCCCCTTTGTAATAAAGACCATGATATAATGGTTCAAGTGCTTTTGATAGAACAATTTTATTCATCACAATATAATTTCAAGTTTGTTCATGATATCATCGTTTCAAAGTTAACCATTTGACATTTATCTATAGTTCCAGCATCATATTTTACTTTGCTTACAAAGGTATAAATGGCTGATTTACAATAGGAATTAACATATTGATATATTTTGCCTGAATTGCCAAGCTTTTTCTAAATAACAATTAATTTAAATGATTTTATTGCCCTTATTAGGATCTAGTAGAATATAACAAATCTGTTGGAATATATACAAATAATACATGTTAAGATTACTTGTGGAAAGTATTTACTGAGTCATAACATATAGTACATAAAACATTTATTAAAAGTCACATAATGTACTGGGAAGTTTTTATGAATTAATTCATGAAATCCTCATAACAACTCAATGAGTTTCTACTCTTAGTAGAATTCTTTTTTTTTTTTTTTTTTTTGGTTTTTCTCCATTACCGGGAACCGAACTCATGACCTTGCGCTTGCCAGGCAGGCGCTTTGCCGCTGAGCTAAATCCCCAGCCCCTCTTAGTAGAATTCTTATGTTACAATGATAAAGAATATATATTTGATTATTGACTGAAAAAGACAAATTTGTTTTACTACTTAAATATAATATTGATTTATACAAAATAGATAAAATACTTTGTATATAAACTGGAAGGTGAGAAGGCAAAAGAAATTAAGGCATACTCATAACCAAAGAAATGTACTGCTTAGGAAGCTATTAATGGTGTCATTTGCACTGGAAAATCACTGCCACTATGTCCTCTGTTTCTTGTGAAATCCAAACAATATGCTGCTAGATTCTCCAACCACTGCCAACATGGTTGATTTTTAATTGGTTCTCCATATTTATCAAAACCCGTCCCATGTGCATTTCACAAGTTTTCATTTGATTGCAGAATATTTGCTGCCAACTTGCACTTTCCTTTAGGAACAGAGCCTTGTGCTATATAAATTAAGCCCTGGAGGATTACAACAGGACAAACCATCTCTGTGGAAAGTCTCATTAGAAAGTGGGTTTAGAGGATGGATGGAGAGGAGTAGGAGAGAAAGGAGTTGAAGCGAGTGTACTCAAATTGGACACAGATACACACACATATGCTTGCACACACACACACACTTCATCCATCCCCATTTTATTCACTAAGAGAAAAATACATGTATTAGAGTGTTATAATAATAAATGCAATCTTTATCTATATGAAAGGAACACATTCCAGAGCTTATGTTTTCTAACATCCCCTGAAATAAAAGCTATTTAAACATTTAAATCATATTTTGATCTACCATCCACTGCAAATAAATATTTGGAAGTAATAGATATTCAAGTTTATCTTACTGATAAATAATAAAGGGGAGGGACTGTAGTTATTTTTTATAATATTTATCCAGAGACAATTATGAAAATATTAACATTCTTTCAAAAAGTCAAGGCATAAAAGTTTCCAAGCATTATAATTATTTACCTATATGCAGCTGTGTCCAACCAATGGCCCCTGGGCCATGAAGCCATGGACATCTACTAATGCAGGAGCTGGGGATTTAGCTCTGCGGCACAGCCTCTGTCTGGCAAGCACAAGGTTGTGAGTTTGATTCTTGGTACCAGAAAAAAAGAACAAACAAATCAAAACAAAACAGAAGAGGCAGGAAAAAATTTCAAAACAAAAACAAAAATGTTTACTCGGGCTAGGGACTTAGCTCAGTGGCACAGCGCCTGCCTGGCAAGTGCAAGGTTGTGAGTTTGATTCCTGGTACCAGATGAAAAACAAAACAAAACAAAAACAAAAAAACAACAAAAAAGACATCTACTAATGTAGTCCCAAAATACCATAAACATTTAATATTAAATGTGCACTTTAGCATTAATTTTTGTGATCTGGATAATGCTCAAATATGGACATCATAAGAGACGATGAAACTGTATAGAGGGAGGGCACAATGCAGGGAGAACTCTGTCACCTGAACCTGCACATAAAGTCGGATGAATCAAAGCTTAGTTCAACAATACATGCACTTGTGAAACTTGGCAAATGAAACACAGTTATTACTGATAATAGTATTTCAACCTACCTATACGTGTGTATGCCTATAAATACAGGAGTTTATCCTTTTTATCAGGCACAAAATATTCTTCTTAATTATAAAACTTAGGCTTGTTTTGTTATTTCATAAAATAATTTAGTAAGTTAAAAAATTTTGCACTTAAGGTATATGAAGTACAAAAATATATCAAATAGGATTTGCACAAGATATTTCTATAGTTTCATATGCCATAATGCTAATACCAAAATATATATGCTTACTTATTTAGTAATTTTTCCATCTAGCATAGCTTCAATATCATCTTAAAAGAAAACAGCATCCAAGGAAAAGGACATTGGGAAACAGAAGATTGTCCATTGAAGCACGGACAGATGAGTACTAGTTTTGTTTTTTAAAAGTAACACGTTGAAAACACATTGTATAAAAAATCATGTTGCCAAATGCCAATTATATCTCTTTTTTTGGGCTTTTTTAAACAGAGTTTCACTGCGCAGTGCAGGCCGACCTTGAACTCATTTTGTAGCCAAGGCTGGCCTCGAACTCACAGCGATGCTCCTGCCTCAACCTCATGAGTGCTGGGATTACAAGTGTCAGCCACCACGCCCAGCTCTCTATTCATATCAGAATATTTTGTAAATACAAAGTAATGGTACTGAAAAATATCTGTCATTTCAGCAAAATTGCTTTTTTGAAATTTACAATGACATCATTGCTATAACATCGTTGAAAAAAATGGTTTCTTTGCTTTTATTAAAAGGAAAAACAAGTAATTTAAATAGAGTTTCGACTTTTAGTTTTTTGAGGCATTTCCATATGGATTTTCATAGTGGTTGTATTAGTTTACATTTCCATTAACAACGTAGAAGCTTTCATTTTCCCCATCATCTCACCAGCATATGTTGTTTTTTTAGTCCTTCATAGTAGTTAGTCTTACTACAGTAAGAAGAAATCTCAACATTGTTTTATCTGCATTTCTCTAATGGCCAAAATGCTGAACATCTTTTCATGCATTGACTGGTCACCTGTACTTTCTTGAGGAAGTACCTATTAAATTTAATTGCCCATGTGTGATTGGGTTTTTCATTTCAGGGATATAATATTTTGAGTTCTTTACATATTCTCCATGTTAGTTCTCTGTTCCAGGAGTAGCTGGTAAAAATTTCCATCCACAGATGGATGAACAAAAATGTGATATATGTAACATATATGCATGTATATCATATATATACGTACATATGATATATGTTAATATGAGATATATAACAATGTGATATATATCAATGTGATGTATATTTCAATATGATATAGATATATTTATATATCAGCAATAAAGAAGAGTAAATTTGAATCTTTTGTAGGAAAATGACTACATCTCAAGACCACATCCTAAGTGAAGTAAATCAGATACAGAATGATAAATATCATTTATCACACAGTTTCACTTTTATGAGAAATTCTAAATATAATTAAAGGGCAAAATGAAAAGAGATGTGGTAGAAACGAAGGAGTTAGACTTAACGGAGCTGGGAAAGAGATCTGGGGAAGCGGAAGAGGAATTGGCAAAGGGGAGGGAAAGTAAAAATGTTTGAGATGTCATGCATATATGTTCCACTTTCCGAAGGTTAATGTAGTTCTTATATCTCCTGGAGATATACTAATAATAAAAACAGAAATAGAATCTTTGGATTTGTCTGAAGCACGAAAAATTACATTGAAGGAACTTTTTTTATCTTTGTTGATTCATATGATATAGCTACTGATGGTCCTCTGGTATTTGTTGTCAAAAAAGGACCTATAAAATTAATAAAGATGATGCAATTGTGACCAGGAACCCACTTTTGCTGAACTATCACTTCACAATATGTAAAGAAAATTTAAGACTGAAAATTTTAAAAATGGAAAATATCATCTAAATCATCATAAAAGACCTGATTTCATGAGGAAAAGTGATTGAATTCCAGGAGTTCCTTAAAACATCCATGTTGATTATGGCAATATTATTCACTTTTCTGAAGTAACATCTCTAAATAAGAGTAAAATGATAAAGAGATTGTATGGTTTGAAAGGAAATCAAGTTATGTATAAATTCAAAAGTAAAACTTTGCCAGAATTTGAAAATGAAAAATGACACAGATTTTGCATTTTTGGTAGATTTGACCACGTGTTTAAATAGATTAATCATGAACTTTCAGGTGAAAAATCAAATTATCTGTGCTACTTTTAAGTAGTAACAGAATTGAAAGTAAAATTGAAATTATGACAAGTTCAAGTTATTGAAAATAATTTTATTGGGGCTGGGGATTTAGCTCAGCGGCAAAAGCGCCTGCCTGGCAAGCGCAAGGTCGTGAGTTCGGTTCCCGGTACCGGAGAAAAACCAAAA
>NW_004955473.1:6809250-6821031 GCF_000276665.1 Chinchilla lanigera | reverse complement strand
ATAATTTTATTGATTTTCATATATTGGCTAAACATGCTCCTATGAACATCATAATATATTCAGTTTTGCTCCACATTTTGAAACAAAAATCTGATGCCCTGTTGCAACATTTCTAAAAAAAATTATCAATTTTTGACTCATTTTTTTTCTCCATTTTCAGTTCACATAAATGCACTTTCTGAGAATTTTCAAATGAAATTTATAAAACTGCAATCAGAACTTTAATTCAAACAAATATTTTATCATTTTTCTCTACTAGTTGTTTCTGTAAAACCTATCTTTGCAGTGAAGAACATCTCTCCACTTCACAATTATGCCTTACTCTGTTGGCACATTTGATAGTGCATACCTAATGAACAACTATTTCCAAGTATGAAGGATATAAGGAGTGAGACTAGATAAACATTTCTAACAAATATTTCTCTAAGAATTTCAACAATTTCCACTATACTAAACATTGATGCATTACTTTCACAACAAATGAGTTCAAATATCCCACTAGTTTTATGTTTATACTGCCCTGTTTCTAAGGTTATAATAAAAATATTAGAAGTTTTATGATATATATACATTTACTTTATTAGATAATTTACATGTAGCACTTGACAATTCTTTATTCAATGGATCCCAGGCAAGCGAAAGGCTAGACAGCCATGATATGCAGTGCTCTATAAACCCCAAGAACTTATAGATATGTTGCCACATGCCCATAATCCCAGTACTCAGAAGGCTGAGGCAGGATAGCATAAGTTCGTGATGTCCCTGGACTACATAGTGAGACAGACCTTGAGTCACGAAACTAATAAAGAACACTAAAGATGACATAAAGCATGTATAGGTTGGTGTGATGCATATTTTTATGTGCCAAGTTGATTGGACTAAAAGATTCTCCTATAGCTCATAACATTATTTTGAGGGTCATATCTGTGAAAGTGTTTGAGGAAGATAATCATATTTAAATACACTGATTGAGTAAAGAAGATCACCCTCACCAAAATGGGTGAGTATTGTGCAGTGTACTGAGGATTTGAATAGAAAAAAAAGGGAAGGTAGAGGAAAGGCTAATTCATTCTCAATTAGTGATCTGTGACATCCATATTCTCCTGCCCACAAACATCAGTGCTACTCTTTTATGGACATTCAGACTTGGACCAGATTTATATTATGAAATCCAGTGCAACGACCTTCAAGTTGAGATTAAATTTTGTCACCAGTTTTCATATTTTTTCAATTTATAGACAACTGATCATGAGATTCTTGGCTTCAATAATTCTGTCAGCTAATTCTTTAAATGATACATTATTTATTCTATTGTTTCTGTTTCTCTGGAAAACCCTAATACAATTAATAGTCTTAAAATGATGCCATCTACATTTTTATTTCTGAGATAGTACTGTGAGGAACTATGCACATCAAAACACAGAGAAGAAAGCAAAACTGGTGAAAACTCACAATAATAGAAGAATTTAAAGTCTCTAGACATTGTCGTAAAGTCATGCAGCAAACAAATACATGCTTAATTCGTAAAGTCTCTTAAAACTGAATGAGACCAGGAAGACAATATGATATCTAAACAATGATGAATCCCTTCCCCTCTGCCTAGGTCATTTTATTAAAAGCTCCACTCTAGTGGAAAACAAAATGGAAATTCTATATTCTCAGTGCTTAATCGGGAGTGCCATGTATTTATAAGAGGGAAATTCTACTAGCACTTAAATTGGTTTTCATTGCTAACTACTGTAACATATTAAATTCACAGTGAAGATAGGCAAAAATTCAAGGGTTCACTTCCTTTTTCATGGTTTGTACTCTTGCATGAAGACTCTACTTCGTGCACAACAGGCTAAGAATGCTGTTTTTCCAAACATTCCCTTCCCAGTTCCTTTCTAGGGCAGAGGTTACACCTTAGCAGTATCAAGCCAAGAAAACTGGAGCTAAAACTAAGACTAGTGCCTGTGCAGTACAACAAGAATTTTCCCCTACTCAGAGGAAGTTCAAAAGGAAAGACAGCTCAAAATTTCTTCCAAAGAAATTGAAAGCATCATGCTTTGAAGAGAGTTTGAAGAGTCTTTGAAGAGATTAACAGGAAGTTTAAGTCTAAAAATACTCAAAAATTACTTCTCTTAATTATAATCCAGCTAGGTCAACAGAAGAGCCATTCAGGTGGTAGAACAAATCTAAAATACCGGCTTCAAAATCTACTCCTTTGAAAAGTATCAAAATGTCATATTGTTCTCATGAATATAAAAAATCATTGTTTGTCAATTAAAAATAAAATTTAAAGAAATGGTAAAACCACTCAAGTCAGTATAAAAGTGGACACTATGTGTCTTGGTTACTTTTCTCTCATTGCTGAGACAAACTGTCTGACACCCAGAATTAAGGAAAGAAAGGTTTATTTTATTTATTTATTTATTTTTTTGGTTTTTCTCCAGTACCGGGAACCGAACTCACGACCTTGCGCGTGCCAGGCAGGCGCTTTTGCCGCTGAGCTAAACCCCCAGCCCCGGAAAGAAAGGTTTATTTAGCTTACATTTTGTGGAGGTTTCAATCCATACTTGACTGGCTACAAGGCAGAGTGGCACATGGCAGAGGGCAAACATTCATGGCAGTAGAAGATACCAAAAGCAACAAGCACAAAAGGGAGGAATAGCAGCAAGCAGCTTCTTCTTCCTTACATATGCAAAACTATCTGCCCCAGGGCTGGTGCAGCTCTCACACCCGTAATCACTCAAACTCTAAAAGCCCACCCCATGATTGCATGAGGCTTTGGGAGTAATCCTAGACACAAGCCATGAAACTGTGTGTGTATGTGACCAGTGCATGTGATGTTAGGTTAATTATCTTATTCCTAAATTTAATTACATTAGGGTGTAAAGCAATTTATGCCCAGGGAATTTTTGAAAATAGGCAATTAGTAAAACCTAGCAGCTGGATTTGATACAAATCATGACTGATAGATTAACAGAGCGATCAAAGAAAAATACAAACAGAACTTGATCAAACACTGTAATTATAAGGTGACGGTGCATATGCCCACCACTGAGCCTCCTGAGGACAATGTATTTCAAATATATTCAACAAAATTAATAGTGTTACGATTTAAAAGGTAAAGGTTGTTGTGGTCCTACTATGTCTTCAAATGAAGAATAATGTTAAAGAAATAAAAAAATTTAAGACTGAGCAACTGAGTGAGACTCTGTCTCAAAAAGAATATAAATAAATAAAAGATGCTGGGAAAATATGTAGGTTAGTGGAAAAACCCTGAATTAAATTCCTAATTGTAAAATAAATTAAGAAATAAGCAAAAATTATAAAAGAACACAAATTGATAGATTGCATAAATGTACTAGCAGAATTAGATAGTTGATTAGATGTGGAAAAATACAGTCAGAGACTATTATAATAGACCAACAGAGATTATTCAATATGAAGAACAAACCCCCAAATCTCAGAAAAATATTTCTAAGATTATGTAATTAGAATTCCAGAATGAGCGATAAAGAAGGTGTAAAAAATTCATTATAATAATGGTTAAACACCTCTCAAATTTTCTGGAATATATTAACTTATATATCTCAGAAATATTAGAACCTCCCACAAAGGATACATGCAAAGAGATAAAAATCTATACTTGGGCATATCATAGAGAGAATTGTGGAAACCAAAGAGAAATCTTGAAGACACAAAAGAAAAAAAGCAGATATATTGCATAAAATGAAAGCTTATTAAGATTAATTAATTCATTGATATTTAAAACTCTGGATGAAACAAAATGAAGTGTTGACCATTAATATTTCATCCATCAAAATCAAATATGACATTCAAAGATAATCAAAACCAGAATTTTTGCTAGTGTATATTTGCTTCTTAAAACAAATAGTAAAGAAGTAAAAAAAAAAAAAAAAAAAAGAAGTTATTCATTTTCAAAGTTAGTAGTTTCAGAGAGTAGCTCAAATCTACAGAACAAGAAAATAAGTAGTTATCTGATTATAAAAGATGACATAAATGTATATTTAATCTCTTTTCTCCTCTAGACTGGATAAGGAAGCATAAGCATATGAGTATAATTACATGAGCAGTACCATAGCCAGTAGAAATGCACATATCTAGTACTATCAACACAAGAACAGTAAGTGAACTCAAAGTTGTATTGAAATAAGAAAGTAACACCATATAGTATCTTAGTTCTAAAGAAATACATAAAGATGATTTGAAATGGTAAATATACAAACCCCCTAAATACAAAGTTGTTTTCACTCCTTATAACTTTGTTAGTACGTGTAGAAATCTACATAATAATTATAAAAATGCAATAGTTAGTTTTAAAATTTATATGTTTATTATATATAATAATAATACAAAATAGAGGAGTAAGCATGATATGAATAGTATTTCCATATTTCACTGAAATTGTAAGAATCTGATATAAATTTTGACACATGAAGATATGTGAATAATAAAGCATGAAGCATAAGATAAGAAATCAGCTCCAAAAATAATAAAATTATCGATGGAAAGGAAATATTATGCAATACACATTTCCTGGATACAAAAGGTCAACAATCAAAGAGAACAAAATGAATTGAGATACATAGAAAACAAAAAATAAAAGTATAGTCATGCATCCAATTCAGGAACAAGATTTGATAAGAATGAATTAAAAATTCCACTGCAAAAAAGTGAGTTAAATATTCCACATCTATATAATCTGAAGAAGACTGATTTTCCCCAAAAGTTAGATTTTCCTGAAAAGTTACAAATAATTTAAAAGTAAAAGGAAAGAAAAAAGTATGTGATGGCACAAGAAAATGCCTATACTAATATCAAGCAAGAAGTATACTGTAGCATGATACTATAGATAAAATATTATATTTTACATAATAAAAAATAAATATTTCAGAAACATATAGCAAGTATAACAGATTGAGTGTTTTCTGAATGATAGAGAGTTCACCTAGGATACACAAGGACTCAGATTTGAGCTTATATAAAAACAGATCCCCAAAATGCATCAAATAGAAAACAATGTAAATAAAATGGGAAATAAATAATTCAACAATGAGTTACATACTTGAATGTACCAATCTAATAATTAAAGGGAAAAGTAAGCAGATTGTCAAAATTAAGGACTTACACAACACCATATACCAAATAGACCCAGTGAACATATATTGGCTACTCAACTCACTGCAAGGAAAAAATAAATTCTTCTCATGTGCACATTGAACATTCCAAAGCACAGACCATACACTAGGCCATAAAATAATTGTCAGTAATGCATGCTTATCAAAATCATAGACAATAAATTCTTCAAAGAAAATGGATTAAAATTGGAAAGTGACATAATAACATTTGAAAAATTTGAAGTCACATAGAAATTATGCAGTACACTCTTAAGTAATTAGTGAGGGAAAGAAGAGTAGCAGAGATGAATGAAAATGAACACACAGAATGTCACAAATGAAGTCCTTAGAGGGAAATTAAAATTGTAATTTACTACATTTTAAAAAACCCAAATTAAAAGCCTAACCTTATCACACTAGAGGAAAATGAAAATTAAACTTAAAGGAACAGGTAAAATATAAAGATATTACAGTAGGAATTAATACAGAATAGAAAAGTAAAAAAGAAATGCAAATAAAAGCTGGTTCTTCAAAAATGCCAACAAATTTAACAGTCTTTCATTTAGATTTGCAGAAAGAGGAGACAGAAAGAAATAGAGAAACAAAGTGCCAAAATCATAAATTAAATGTGGTATATTACTAATAGTATTCCCTAGAAAAATCAAAAGCACTATAAAGAAATACCCAAAGTGGCCATATACCACAGAATAAGAAAACTTAGTAGAAATGGAGAAATTTCTTAATAGACAAAAACTACCCACACTGACTCAGAATGAATTTTAAAAATCCTAACAGATTTGTAGCAATTAAACAGATTGTGATAGTTAATCTTTTTTGTGATAGTCAATCTTGATTGTCAGGATATGCTTCATAAATATCTAAGAGGTTATTAAAGCAAATATCCGGGTGTGTCTGGGTTGGGCAAGAGGGTATAAGCTTGAGAACTGAATCTTTTCTCTGGGCCATCCCTTTCTGCTATCTATCTGAACTCTTTGTTCTTTGATGTCATGAGTTGAGGGCCCTTCCTCTGCCACACTTTTATGAAATGTCTCTACCTTGAAGCCAGGTGACTGTGGACTACAACCTCTAAAACTGTGAGGCATAATAAACCTCTTCTCCTAGTTTCTTTGCTTCCATATTTGATTAGAGACAAAATTATGACTAATATAGGAACTAAATAACAAACTTTTAAAAACTACTGAAAAACACACATGAATTAGTGATAGTAAGCACATATTATTATAGTGTGTGTCTAGATGTCCCCATGAAACCTCATGTGGTCATAGCTGGACCTGTTTCTGAGGCATCCGGATCTACATTTTGTGATGCTGGGGTTAAGGGTATGAGATTAGTAAATTAGTCCACTGATTGTTTTGACATATTTCTAAGTAAGAATAATGGAAGGCAATACCTGGTTGTAAGTGTTACCCACCCAGAGAGTAGGCAGCGTGGATAGAACAGAAGGGACAGAAAGACATTATTGCTTGTTGCTTGCTACCTCACTGTTTTGCTGCCTCTGTCTGCCATGATCTGCTGCTACTCTGTGATGCCCCTCTGCCATGATGCCCTGCACTTCTCTTTGGAGAAAATGTTTATTTCAGCCAAATGTAAGCTGAAATCTCTACAAACTGTGAGCTAAATAACCTTTTCCTCTTTTAACTTAGAGTGTCAGGTATTTTGTCTCAGTCATGAGAAAAACAACCAAGACACAAATCGAAGATAATCAATTGCAATTCTTCACAAACTTTCTCACCGAAAAGCAAAATAAGGAGTATTTTGCTACCTAATGTATGAATTATTACCGAAGTATGATCAAAAATCGAATAAGTCAACTAAAGGAAAGAAAATAACAATTAAAATGTTGTGTGAATAGAAAGGTAAAAGTCACTAAAACTGGTAGTATAGCAGGAATGCTAGTATTATATACCCAGAAATATATGAAAAACATTAAGCATTGTTAATACATGTGGTTTAATAAAAATTCAATGTTAGTTTACATTTCAAAATGACAAAAAGTCTATCATCTCAATACATGCAGAAGTTTTTTAATTTCAGTAACTTTTCAGGAGAGAACACTCAGCAAACCACAAACAGAAGGTAATATACTCAACCTGCTAGACCTCATTACTAAACATCTTCAATAAAAATCATACTTAGTAGTGAAATATTTTATACCATCGCCCTAACATCTGGAACAAGATAAGGATATGTACTCCTAGCAGAACAGTAAAACAAATAAATAAATAAAAGGAACCCAGATTGGGAAGGAAGAATTAAAATTATTTCATTTTTATAAAATAATATACAAAAAGAAGTGAACTATACAACTCTAGAATGATAACATAGGCATAAATTATAGTTTGAATCACTCTTCAAAACATGTTCTGTGTCTTTGGAAGATTGTATTTGCTACATTGTCTTTTGCATTTTAGTATTAATTTTAGGATTGGATTCTTAAAAATGATGAAATATCTCTAAAAATTATCAGGAAAATTATTAGGAAAATTGAAGTATGTTTCAAAATGCGGTTGAATAAATGATGAAAATCAAAATAAGTGGAATAAACTCTTATATTACTTAGAAAATATAAAACTGTTAACATACTAATTCTCTTCAGTGAATGCATTATTAAAACACCTACTATATTTTGTAAATTGTCTCATAGCAAAATTTATTAAAAACTTACTTTAGTCAACACAATATATTATTTTCATAATGATAAACATAGTTTAATAGAATAGCATCAGTTATTCAGAAATGAATCCTTGTGCTCATGGGTAATTGGATTTGAACATGAATGTAGAGAAAATTGAATGGGAAAAAAGTATTCTTTTAAAACAAATCTATCGGGACATCTGCATATCCATATAGAAAATAATAAATTTGGATGCTTATGTTTATCATATATGGAAATTAAAATGAATGGAAATTATAAGTATAAACCGAATATGCACAACTCTAGGATAAAAACATATATGTAAGACTGGGGATACAGCTCAGGGGTGCAGCTTCTGAGTTTGAGTCTAGGTACAAAGTTCTGAGTTTGATTCTGGTACAAAATAAAAGTACATATGTAAATCTTCCAAATCTTGGACTGAGAAACAGTTTCTTAGATAGTGCTAACAAAATCCCAAGTAATAGAATAGAATATAGATGAATAAGTTGCCATGAAATTTTAAATTCATTTTCTTTCAAGGTACATCATCAAGAAAAATGAAGAGGGCACAAAAATGAGATAAATGATTTGCAAATCATGTATCTGAAAAAGTAATTAACACACATTTGTCCAAAGAATATACATATTGAAAATAAGCACATGAAAAAATATTCATTCTTAGCCATTTGGTAAGAGGACATCAAAAACACAATGAAATACTACCACCTACCTAGGAGGATGAATATAATCAAAGCACAGACAATAACAAATGTTGATAAGGATGCAGACAAATTTCTTGCAGAAATGTAAATAATGCAGCAACTTTGCAAGAACATCCAGCAGTATTTAAAACACTAAACAATATTTACACTTTATTGGTAATTCCATTTTTGTTAATATACCAAATATAAATAAAAGCATATGTCCTCCTTAAAACTTCTACAGGAATCTTTGCAACTTTGTTGTTAATAGACCAAAACCAAAACTATCCAAATGTCAAGCAATAGATGAATAGATAAGCAAATTGTAGTACATCACTAGAAGCAACTATCTGTAGTTAAAAATTTAGTATTGCTACAGTAGATATAGTGAAAGGCAAAGAAACTACCCAAAAGGAAAGAACAACAGGGATGGGGGGAAAAGAAAAAAGAAGGAAAGGAAAAAAGATATGTATGTACATATATACACAAGATAGCTAAGATAATTGTACTACTAATTTCTATTATTTCATTGAAAGAAATTGTTAGTGCTTATATTGTTTGATCAGAGCAATTGCTTCAGGAGCTACTGGGCCCATGGTTCGAGTCCGTGCTTTACTCACACTGCCACGGTTCCCAACTGTAACTCTCAGAGAGAGCCAGGTATTTACCATCTAATCCTGAGGGCAGAGTGGGCAACCCAGGACCCCTCCAACACTACAGACTAAGTCTCTGCCCTCCCTCCACCCGTGGCAGAGAGGAGGTCCTCAGTCAGAAGCCCCAGGGACTTCTCTGGCTGTGGGGGGTGCATGTAGCCCCTCCCTGCATGCCCTGCCCCGAGTGAGGGAGTCTCCAAGAGCTGCTGGCCCAGTGGTTTGAATCCGTGCTTTACCTTTGCCGGGACTCCCTAGGGAGTCGAAGGAACTGACAGGCTATGATTGCTACCCGTGAAGCCTGCATCCGGTTCCTGCATGTGTCCTCAACTGACTGGAGACACAGAATCAGGTGGTTCAAAAACTGTCGACCCTGCAGGTTGTGTCGGAGTTTTGCCTGTACCCTGAACTGCCTGGGGACAGCCACTGGACCAGGATTGTCGCACCAGTGCAACCTGAGTCTGGGCAGTGCACATGCCCTGAACTGCAAGGAGAAGCTGGATCAGATGGTCGGCCATCAGCTGACACCAAGAAAGAGTAGGACACCAGCACAAGTAAATAACATGACAATGATAAATCAATACATATCAGTTATAACTATAAATGTAAATGGCCTCAATTCTCCAGTCAAAAGAAACAGACTGGCAGAGTGGATTAAAAAATGAAATCCAACTATACGCTGTACACAAGAAACACATTTCATCCAAAAGGAAATCAGTAGACTAAAAGTCAGGAGATGGAAAACAATCCTTCATGCAACAGGAACCCAGAAAAAAGCGGGTGTAGCTATTCTGTTTGCAGACAATGTAAAGTTCAAACTGACAACAATCAAAAGAGATAAAGAAGGTCACTACATACTAGTCAGGGGAAAACTGTGAGAGGATGAGATAACAATCATAAACATGTATGCACCAAATATCGGGGCTCCAAATTATATAAGAAAAATCAGAACAGGCATGAAAACCCATACTATTAACAACACTATTGTAACAGGGGACCTCAACACCCCATTGACACAAAGAGATAGGTCAACTGGACAAAAAATCAGCTAGGAAGTAACTGTTCGGAACCAAAGCTGTGAACAAATGGACTTAGTACATGTATACAGAGTGTTCCACCCCACAGCATCAGAATACACATTTTCCTCAGTAGCACATGGGTCTTTCTCTAAAATAGACCACATCCTAGCCCGCAGAGCATACCTTCCAAAATGCAAAAGAGTTGAAATTATCCCGTGCATATTATCTCACCACAGTGCAATGAAATTGGAAATTAATGACAAAAGCAACTCCAAGAACTCCATAAACACTTGGAAATTAAACAACAACCTCCTGAACAACCAATGGGTCAAAGACGAAATTCAAGACGAGATTAAAAATTTCCTACACACAAATGAAAGTGTAAATACAACTTAATGGAATCTATGGGATGTAATGAAAGCAGTCCTCAGAGGGAAATTTATAGCGGTTAATTCACACATAAGGAAAACAGAAAGAGAACAAATCAGTAGCCTAATGCTACATCTAAACTTTTAGAAAAAGAAGAACAAATTCGGCCCAAAGCCCAAAGAAGGGAGGAGATTATTAAGATTATGGCAGAAGTTAATGCAACTGAGACAAAGAAAACTGTCCAAAAATAAAGGAATCAAAGAGCTGGTTCTTTGAAAGAGTAAACAAAATTGATAAACCCCTAGCCAACCTTCTCAAGGAAAGGAAGGAAAGAACTCAAATTCATGCAATAAAGAATGAAAAGGATGAAATTTCTACAGATTCCACAGAAATTCAGAAGATCATTAATACTTACTTTGAAAATCTTTACTCCCATAGGATAGAAAACTCAGAAGAAATGGATAGATTCTTAGATATGTATGCATTACCAAGATTGAGTGAAGAAGATATCAAATTCCTGAACAACCCAATATCAATTAATGATGGTGAAAGCTGATTAAAAACCTACCGACAAACAAAAGCTGAGGCCCCGATGGATTCACAGCAGAAGTTTGCAAGAAATTCAGAGAGGATTTAATATCAACTTTCCTCAAACTCTTCAATGAAATCGAAAAGGAAGGAATTCTCCCTAACTCATTTCTGGAGGCAAGCATCACACTGATACCAAAACCAGACAAAGACCTAACCAAGAAGGAGAACTACAGACAAATCTCCCTCATGAACATAGATGCAAAGATACTCAACCTGATACTAGCAAATAGAATGCAGTAAATTATCAAGAAAATCATACATCACGACCAAGTTGGATTCACTCCAGGAATGCAGGGTTGGTTCACTATTCACAAATCTATAAATGTTATATGCCATATCAATGGAGCTAAAGACAAAAACCACAAGCTCATCTCAATAGAGGCAGAAAAAGCTTTAGACAAGGTTTGACTTGAATTTATGACAAAAACTCTACAGAAAATAGGAATAGATGGTCTTTACCTTAACCTGATCAAAGACATCAATGACAATCCAACAGCCAGCATCATTCTAAATGGACAAAAACTGAAAGGTTATACTTTAAAATCGGGAACAAAACAAGGATGTCCAATGTCATCACTGCTGCTCAGTATAATACTGGAACCACTAGCCAGAGGAATTAGACAGTAGAGAGGAATAAAAGGAATAAGGATAAGAAAGGAAGAAGTAAAA
>NW_004955473.1:6633806-6807626 GCF_000276665.1 Chinchilla lanigera | reverse complement strand
CCTGCATGTGCAAGCACCACATTGTCTCACTAGTGTGAAACCTGAAAGAGTTAATTTAAACTAGGAGGTATGATAGACATTGTGAAATGATAGGAAAACACTCAAGGGTAAAGGGCAACTGGGATATGGGAAAACAGAAGGGAAAGAAGGAAAAATTTTGTATATATGTATATACAGGATTGTTAACATAGTTGTTCTATTGTCTTCTATTTCTTTGCTGAAGGAAACAGTCAATAAGTCCTTGATCAATATTTCATGTCTCTATCTGTTTTCATGAGAAACCACTTTGAAGATATCAATATGTGATACAACAAGCATTGTTAATTTCCTACCACTCTGGTTTTAACTCTGTATTGTCTGTACTGTTCTTTTGCTATTTTGTAAAAGGTTTTCTGTCTATTAATGTTTTCCTCCTTTTATTTTTAAATTAAAAAAGTATATTGTTTGATCAGTTTTGCATGTCTGTACCTGGTAACCTGAGCAGCTACTTTGAAGATAACAGTATGCAATATAATAACCTTTGTTAGTTTCCTATCATCTTGTTTTGAAATTCTGGTGGTTTTTTTTTTTTCTGTTTTTGGTCTGTTTTTTTGTCTCTTTAAAATAAAATAATTGTGTTTATGATGTAACAGCTATGAATATGCACAACATTTTACTAAGCAGAAGAAGCCAGCCTCCAAACACCATATATTGTATGATTCTACTTATACGAAATGCCTACAATAGGTAACACTATATAAATTGATTGCCAATGATTTTTCCTAGAGTTAAGAATAATGAGGCTAGAAAAATTAGATAAAAGGGAGGTAGTGTTTTTTTCCGGAGACTAAGAAATAAAAATATTCTGAAATCAATTGTGGTGATGATTGTTCAACTCAGTAAAAACACCAAGAGTCATTGATTTGTACGCTCTAAATCAACAGATATTATTGTGTGTGAATTATATCTTTAAAACTTATTCTTGCAGCTGGGGATTTAGCTCAGCGGTATAGGACCTGCCTGGCAAGCGGAAGGTCATGAGTTTGATTCCCGGTACCGGAAAAACACACACACAAAAAAAAAAAACAAAAAACAACTTATTCTTAAGATATTGTTAGTGTTTTGGGGGAGTGCTAGGAATCAAACTCAAGTGTTTGTACTACTTTACATTTCCACCAACACTATAGAAGTATTCTTTTTCCCCACTGCCAAAAGAGCATTTGTTATTATTTTACTTTTTCATGAAAGCCACTCATTCTGAAATAAGATGGAATTGCAGTGTTTCTTCAATTTGCCTTTCTCTAATGGCCAGCAATTTGGAACATCTTTGCAAAAGTTTATTGGCCATTTAAAATTCATTTTGTGAGAAACAGCTATTTGTTTCAGTTGCCCATTCTTATTGGATTTTTCATTCTGAGAGGTCTTCTTTCATTTCTTCATGTATTCTAGATGTTAGCCTTCTGCTGAAGTTACAGCTGCCAAATTCTTTTCAGTTCTGTACCCTGTCTCAACACTGCTTCTTGTTTCCTTTGCTCTGCAGAAGGTTTGCAATGTGATATGACCTCATTTGTTGATTTTCACTCTTATTTCTTATGTTCTTTGTGTTCTATTCAGAAAGTCTGTCTATGCTTTTATCTTCAAGTGTTTTATCTTTTATAATTCAACATATTAAAGATTTCTTTTTTAACATTTAAACCTTTGATCCACTTTGATTTTAGTTTAATACATAGCTAAATATGTGTGTCTAGACTCAATCTAATGCATGTGGATATGAAATTTTCCATGTACTCCTCCGGGAAGATCTAACACAGGTACTTCACAAAATCTTTAATGAAATCAAAAGTTAAGGAGTACTTCCAAAGTCACTCTTGGGAGACAGCACTCAACTGATTCCAAAGCCTGACAAAGGATTTAATCAAAAAAGAAAAGTGCCAGATAATCTCGATAATGAAAATAGATACAAAAATCTTCAACAAGATACTGGCAAACAGATTGCAACAGAATTTCCCGTCAAGCCCAGGGTTGCTTCTTCAGCCAGCATCTCCTAACCTTTTCAAACTTTCCAGAAGCCAGTCTCAAAGAATTAGGAACCACATTATCAGGCAGCCACAGCAGTGACTCTCTCTGGGGGAGTCGGCAATGTTTGGATGCTTTTTTTTACTTGTATTTTCATGTCTCTATTTTTACTTTTTGCTTGCTTATTTGTTTTCTGCACTGAGTCTCATGGTTTTATTGTTGTAGGTAACCTCCTTGGTAGTACTGACACCTCTTTAGTTAATGTCTTTTTGTAAGAGTTATCATCTGGCCGTGGTTAACTATTGATTTTTTTTTCTGTTCTGTGTTCTACCCACCTCTATTTATTCAGAGGAAGAGATTATACTATATTTGGTCCAGTACCTAGTTCTTCAGAAATGGGCTACAGTATTGTTTTTTACTCAGAGGAAAATCACATATAAGCATAAGACAAAAGCAATTGATTGCAACAACTTCATCTTGGCTATACTAGTAAAATCAGCAACAGCGATAGCATGAAATATGATGTGAATACTGAAAAACACTAAAACTCAATCATGTCATGTACCAACCTTATCTACGGAAAAGGGAACTATAATTAGAATATAAAAACTGAGACAAATCAAATGTTGATCTATGGTAAATATCTTCTGTGTGGAATAACATTACTTCCATTAACAATAAACAGTGTTCAGCCATACTAAGATACAGTTCACATTTCACTATAGATTCACAGTTTAACAGTTACACTAATGAAGACAGAGGTTGGAAGGTGTGAAAGCATACAAAAAGTAAAACTTAAAAAGCTAAGCACCTAAAGATTAGAAGGTGATAAAAATGAAATAAATGATACTACTAATGAGTAAAAGGAAATTAGCACTATTAGGTAAAGTAAATAAACAAAAACAATGAAGAAAAGAAAGAAAAAATTACAGTAAAAATTACAGAATTATAAAAGAAAAAAAAGAAAAGAGAAAAATTTAAAAAATAGAATAAAAACGGAAAAGAAGACCAAATCAAGCAAGTACACAAAACAATGAATAAGGAACAAAATAGGAGATAAGTTTTATCTCTAACATTAACAAAAAGTAACCATAGAAAAGAAAAAAATGCATCAAGTGAGTGGTTTCCTTCCAGTGCATCAAATGAGTGGTTTCCTTCTAATGCCTGCAGTTCTTTTATTTTAGAATGTGGCAGTGCTCTCCTCTACATTATAGCCTGTGCATTATTGTGGTTATCCCTCTGCTCAAAAGGTCCCCATCTGTAAATCCAGCTGTGGCAACTGGTCCAGTAAAGACACACCGCTGTTCATTTTGATACATGGGGAAGCAATCAGATCAACAGACTTCACGGATGAAGGAAGTGAGACACAGGCTCACTGCACTCACTGCCATCACCTTGAGATTCAGCCACCATTGAAAGCCACACCTATTAAATGTAGCCTCCCACCATGGTATTCAAATCCACTGTGCTTCCTGGCCTGAGCCTTGTGCTTTCAGAACATAGCTAGCCCTCATCATCTAGCCATCTGTCACCTGTGGCTAGCTCACCCAGTCACTGAGGTAGGGTAAGACTTCAGAGGTGGGGTGAAGCTGCAGTATTGATGTTCTGTGGTTCAGTCCCACACAATGTCTTCTCAAAATGGCACCTAATGACACTCTCTCTGACAATGTGGCAGGAGTTCCACTGGGTTTCTTCCCTGAATCTATGCTTCGAAGAATCCTCTCTCGAAGTTAAATCCCTGCTTTTTAGTTGTTGTTTTAGGCTTGTGCAAGGTGTAAGCTGTTCTTGGTGCTCATGCTAGAAGCCCATCCATAATTTATCCCTGAAGCCCTGACTCTTTTGGACTTTCTTCTCCTCTGGTGTGCTGGTTTCCTCTTCTATCAGATTGGTTGTCATCTCTGTGGTCCTGTGCTAAGGGGCCCAAGGTGTAGAGCTTGCTAGGAGTTGCCAATTTGATGCATACAGTAAGCAAGGCCTGTTTCTTTCCTTGGTTTCATGATTTTTGTTTTGTTTTTCGTTATTTGATCAGTACAGCACTTTGATTACATTTCCATGTTTTCATAAATAAACCTTATGTGATCTTATTGTGTGTCCGTTTCTCATTCTTAATGTAAGCAGCACTGTCTTCCCCAAAGAATTACTTATTTTTGAGGTGTAATTTTTCAAATTTTAATAAGATTTTAGTAGTCATCTATTCTTTATTCATTCTAAAGTGACACACACAATTTCTGTAAATTGGAAGTTGAAAGGATTTCAGCATACTTTACTAATTTTAAAAGCAAAGCTTGCAAGTTACACCCAGTTTTATAAACAATTAATTTCAAATATACTTCTGAAGATAATCAAAACCAGAACTGTAGCAGCTGTGACTCCCTGGACTTCTGAAATAATAATGGTTTCAAAATGAAATTCCCAATTGTATCAAATGCAAATGTATTGTGAATCAGAAAAATTACTCTCAGGTTAGCATGATTAAACTGCCACAGGATCCTAGAATTCAATATGTTGCAAAACAAAATTAGAATTATTTAATAGAAAATACTTTAAAGGAAAATGTCATGGTGCCATTCCAAAACATTCCAGAGGAGAAGACCGGCTGGTTTAGTGAGTTCACCATCAATTAGAATTGCAGGTGTGGGTGGAAGAGGCAGTTCCAGGCCATTAAACAAAGTATTATTCTAAATAAATGTAATTTTCAATTGCAGGCTGAGTCAATTCTGATGAGGTTGGTAAATTTACTTATAATAGAAATAAAATACTGTGTAAAATAAACACAGAGTATCACATTTTGTAATTTTTTATTTAAATTTTGTTTCAGCTTTTCAGGGTATGTAGGTATGTACTAGCAATTAATTTAAAATGTGTTTTTTACCATTGGGTACATTCCAAAAATATCTGTAAAATTCACATTACTCTTACCTTACTTATGATATGTCTTGTCTAATTTGTTTCTTGTTTATATTTAGTTATTCACATCTGCCTAGTAGAAGGGAAAGTGCTGGTTTTCATGAGTTTCAAATCTTCCTGCACACATGTGTGTTTGTGTTTGATATTCTCTTGTATATTTTGGGCTGCTGTTGACCACTATTCATGGTCCTAGGCCCGGAGTAAATATCTCAGTACAAAACCAAACAAAAACCCAGAATGGTAGCACCTGCTATAAATCAATAAGATGCAGATTGCCTTTTAACTTAATTTCTGAAAAAAATAACAATAAAAGTGCATTCATAAATGATTGTAAAATTTATCACATACATAAAACTGTTAGCCAATATCACATTGATGTTCTCTTGATTATCTACTATGGAAAATTTTTACCAGATTATACGGAAGTACCTTGGCTCATGAATTTAATTTGTTCCAAGATTCTGGGAAATATGGCCAAGTTTGTTTCCTTGAGGGTAAGAGAAACAAGGTTGTGTTTGTCATCCAATGCAGAGTTCGCAAATGGAAGCAAAATTTTAACTAACAGCTTCTGTTTGTTTCTGTCCAGGAACCAAGTTATTACTGTTTTTACTGCCTGGAGATCTCCACAGATATAATACTAGAGTCAAACTTTATTTAATCTAATTTAATTTAAAAATATAGCTGTTAAGTGAAATCTTCCAAACAGATATAAGCAAATTCTATTAAAATGTTTGTAATTATGTGAATGTTAAAAAATGGTACAGTAAGTTCTCAAATTATAAACATTTGATTTGTGAACATTCACAGGTATACTGCATAAGACTCAATTTTTCAGATTCTTAACCAATCTGATTTAGGAATATTCTCCCAGAACAGAATGCACTTGTAAGTCAATGACTTACTGTATGGTAAAAAATATTTTTCAAGAATGAAGCACACAAAGGATTCATGTTAAAAGATATGTAAGGCTATGTCATCAATTTAATCAAAATAAATTTTGATAAATATTCACGGGGAGGTTTTGTTCATCAGTACGGTCCTTCAGCAATAATGCTTTATTCTTACAAGGATCATTTCAACAACCATAACACCAAAAACAGACTTCAAAAGTTAAATTTAAATTCTGAACTACCTTAAAATAACTTCTCAGCTGTGTTGTTTTCATTTTTGTTGATTATCTGTTGTACAGAGCCTACTCTGCTAGCCTCATTGTCGTCTAGAGGAGTCCATATTCGTAATCTCAGGTAAAAGTTATTGGAATTCCAATAAGTAATTCCAATCTATCACTTCTGGTGAAACTCAGGGCGAGAATAAAGAGATGAACACTGAGAGTATGGTCTCAAGATGCATCCATTTACCTAGAAGTGTCTCAAGGTTTTACAAGGAAAATCGAGGCTTGCATGGGAAATAATAATAATATGATAATTTTGTGTTTATATCAAATTTATCTAAACTTATGAAATGATCTCAGGAGCCAATTATATTATGCTGAAATCTCCTTTTGATAGTAACATGGTCAAATAATAACCACTAATTACATAGGTGTAATATTTTTCCCATTATTAAAAAGTTGAAATCCAAAATACGTAAGAACTATAACACAATTGCAAAAGGACAATACAGAAAAACTTGCTTAAACATAGGCAAGAGACTTGAGTGGACATACAAACGACCATCAAGTTTATGAAAAATGTGCAATATTACTTAGCATAAGGAAAATTAAATTCACAGCCACATTAAGATATCAACTCATATCTATTAGGATGAATACTATGGAAAAGTGAAGAGATGACATTGGGGAGAAAGTGGACAAACTTGAACCTTTATACAATGTTAGTGGGAATATGAAATAGTGCAACTGCTGGTAAAAACTACATTGGTTCCTCAAAAATTTAAAAATAACTCCCAATTGAGAGAAATGATATGAAAGTGTACTATTCTCCCCGCTCCTTTACACTTCTCTTTGCTTCCTGACTGCCAACAGTTGGGTATATTTTCTTCCACCATTCCCTTCTGCCATCCTGTTTCTGCCTTGGAGCCAGCTGATCCTGGGCTGAAACCTTGAACCAAGGTAAAGCTCTCTTCCTTCAAATTGCATGAGTTATTTTGTCCCAACAGCATAAAAGAGACAAAAAGTCATCAAAAATATACAATAAATATGTATATTATTCTGGGTAACAAGTATAAATCAAAAATGTTAAAAATAAAATATCCATACAGAATGTTTTCTGAAAGATTTTCAAAGGTAGTTAGACTTTAAATAATCAATGTATATTCAGCCAATATACAAAAAATTACTATCAATACAATGAACAGATCCGCTTAAAATTTCCTGTTTGTGCATGTATTTTGTTGTGTATGCTTTGTGTATCTGGATAGCCACATGTTTTTCAAGTTATTGAAAATTTTCTGCAATAATTTCAGGGAATACATTTTCTATGTCTTTATTCTGCATTGCAATGATTACTTTTTGTAAAGTTTCATATCTAATGAATTGGAAATGCGTTACTCATAAAGAATTATATTTCACATAATAAACCCCATATTTCAACTCAGTTTTCTCACAATGTTCCATTTCTATATGTTTCTGATCAGAAGACTACTGAGAAACTTGACCTATAAAATGATGAAATAAAAGAATAAACAATATTAAAATAAATTTCTAATGTTTAACTATTTGAAGAGATATTGGCAGCCAGTATATTTTCAAATGAATTTATTTTGAAGCACATTTTATTAAGTTTTGTGTATGGAAAAATTTTAGTATCACACACTAAAGAGAAATACATGAATCCCAACTACTCATATGAAGAATAACATTGAAAATAAACAAAAACTTCCCCGCATTACAATACTGTACTGCTCTTTTACTGTGAAGGGATGTGAAAGATAAGTTGTTTTCATTTTCCAAAACTTTCAAAATAGATGGTTTTTATACTGAAAAACAATTACATATGAAAAATTCCAAATTCCATCCTAATATATCTGCATTCCTGATGTAATGGGAAAAGCTATGCATCATACAAACTTCCTGGTGTCTTGCCAAGGAACTCTGAACGTCTACAAATAGATGTAACACTTATTAAGTTACCTCCAGAAGAAAGAAAAGAAAGGAAGGAAGGCAAATATATTGGTGGAGTTCAAAACAGCAGACTTTTAAAGTTGTTTTCAGTTTCTTTTAGTTTTGGTTTATATGTCCTTGAATTCTCTTCAAAGAAGAATAAAAAGTTAAGATCTTCTGAGGAAATCAAAGTCAGGCTGATGATGGATGGCAGTGTAGAAGGGTAGAAATGCAAGTTAAAATGAAAATAGAGAGCTAAGTGACCCAGATTTTAATTCTCTCGTACCAGCTACACATGCTGAGATCTTCATCAAGAAACTTAATTTTTATCTTCCTTTTTAATCAGCAAAATATGATTAACAGTGTTACTCCAGTTAAATATCATGAATGTATTAAGGTAGAAAATATTAACTGAACATTGTATGAAGGTATGTTTTTATCATCCAAGAATAACATGATAATCAGGTCAAAAATTAGTAAACAAACCAGAATAATAAAACATGCAGGAGTCATATTTAAAAGACTCCTTGAAATATGAATGGCAAATTTCTTAGCAGGCATTTAAGAGGCCAAGAAAATAAATTGAAGGGCCGGGAATACAGCTCAGTGGCATAAGTGCTTGCCTGGCAAGACTGAGGTCATGATTTCGATGCTTGATACCACAAAAAAAAAAAAAAAATAGATGAAGAAGAAGAAAACTAGAGAGTAAAATGACATATTTCATGCACTGAAAAAGAGAACTGTCAACCAACAAGACTGGATATCTTTCACAAATAAAGAGAAATAAAACCAAGCAAAATCTGAAGGATTTGATCAGCACCTGACTAGTCATACAGTATATACTTATAAGACTCCTATATGGAGAAGAGAAAGAAAAACAATCTCAGGAAAAACACACGAATGCATAGAAACAAGGTGAATAGCAATAAAGAAAAGGCAAAACGAATAAAATCTTAGGAATAAACTACCAAACCACAAAGATGAATGAGAAAAATAAAACAGCAAAAAACATTAAAAATAAACCAAAATTTAATAAAACTTCAGCACTAAGGATTAACATAAACTTTGAATTTACATGAACAAAATATCCAAATTAAAAGATACAGAGTGAATGGATTAAAAAAGAAACTAATCACGATGACATGCCGCCTGCAAAATCTCACTTTACCACCAGAGATTCACAGACACTGACAGTTCAAGAACAGAAAGACAGCCCATACAAAAAATGAAACAAAAGCAATCAAGAGTTGCTATACTTATACAGAATCAGAAAAACAGACATTAATACACAAGTATAAAATAACAAAGATGGTCACTATATATTTACCAAGGGATCAATTCAATAGGAATATGTAATGACTCTAAATACATAAGCACCAACTACCTGACCATCCAGTTTCATAAAATAAACAGTATTATGTCCAAAGGAAAAGATCGGTTCCAATACAATGATAGTGGGTGAAAATCCTACATTTTTCAGTGGACAGTTTGATTACTCAGACAAAAATAAATGAGGAAACATCAGGTGAACTATACTCTAAGTGAAATGGACTTAACATATTTATAGAACACTTTATACATTAGTTTTAGAGTACGTATTCTTTTCACCAACACATGGAGAAATCTCTAAAATAGATGACATATTAAGTTACAAAATTACTTCCAGCACATTTTAAAAATAAAATGTTATAATGTACCTTTTTAAGGACCATAATGGAATACAAATAGACTTTAAGAGGTAGACATTAAAAATTTTTGAAGTACATGAAGACTGACCAACACATACTTGAATGAAAGATATAAGAAAAACTAGTACTAAGATGGAAGTTTATAGCAATAAACATGTACATAAAGCTAGAAACACTTCAACTTAACAGCATAATACTGCATCTCAGGGACTTACAAAAACTAGAGCACACCAAAACCAGAATAAATAGAAATAAATAAATAATTAGCAAATATCAGAGAAGAAACAAGAGAAAGTAGACTAGAAAAACAATACCATTGATCAATGAAAGGAAAAGTTGTTTTTATAAAAAAAGATAATTCCAGCTAACCAAATCGAGAAGAAAAAGTCCCAAATACAAAAACTAAGAGATGAAAAAGTGCAGTGTAACTGATACCAGAAAATGCAATGCAACATTAGAGATGAATATAAAAGATTTTCTAGAACACATAAAACCTAACAAAAGTGAATCATGAGAACATGTGAAATCTCAGTACAATAATAATAGAAATAAAAATAATAGTAATAATGAAGTATCAGTAAATAAATCTCTCAGCTAAAGAAAAAAAACAGAGTCAATGGTTCATTTTTTAATTTTATCAACTTTTAAAGATGAACTATAGTTGGCCTCATCTTAATTTATCATAAAATATAGAAAAGGAGGAAACCATTGCAAGCTTCTCCCATGAGGCCTGATATCAAATATGACAAGGATGTCATAAAAATGTGCATATCATCATCTCTGGTGAACATGAGTGCAAAAGTTTTCAAGAAAATACTAGCAAATCAAATTCATTAATACATTAAAAAGGTAACACACTCTGATTAAGTGGTCCAGAGGTGGAAGAATATTTCAAAATATACAAGCTAAAAATATTGTGTATCACATGAACTGAATGAAGGTTAAAAGTCATATACTCATCTGAATGAATGCAGGAAAATACAATCAGTAAGACTGAATCCACACAAAATTGTTAGCATTTATGGATGCATTTAATGAGGATATAAAATCAACATACAAAACCCATTAGCTTTTTTATGTTACTAAGAAAAAGTCTGAGAAAGAAATTAATGAAGCAATAGTACCCAAAATGGATATGGATGAAGATATTTGGAAATAAATATAACCAAAAATTTGATTTCTACCAGGTAAATTACAAAACACTGATGAACAATCTTTAAAAAGGGAAAAGAATTTAATGGTCAAGGATTAGACGACAACACTATTAAAATGTTTACCTTCTCCAAAACAATCTAGAGATTCTATATGCTTTCTATGAAAATACCCAGGACATTCTTTACAGAAACAGCCAAATAAATCTCTAATTAATATGAAATCACAAAGGACACTGAAGAGCAAAATCAATCCTGAGGTACGAAAATAAATTTGGAGATCTTCAAAACATACTGCAAGGCAATAATAACCTCAGTGAGATGAAAATGGCATACAACGTGAAACAAAAATCAGTGAATAAAATAGGGAATCCAGAAATAATTCTATATATTTATAGCCAACAGATTTTGAAGAAATGTGGCAAATCACATAGATTCAAGAAAGGACAACCTCTTCAGTAAATGCTGCTGGGAAATCTGAGTGTCAACATCTAGAAAACAATATTTAGGGCATGGTGGTACATGCCTGTAGTACCATCACTCAGGAAGCTGAGACAGGAGAATCACACAAGTTCAAGGTCAGCCTCAGCTACATAGTGAGTTCAATGTCACGCTGAACTGCATAGTGAGACCCTGTCTCAAAAAAGAAAAAAAGAAAGAAAAAGAAAAGAATTAGACCCTATCTCTCAGAATATACAAGAATTTACTCAAAAATCAACAGCAAAAATGTAAGACCCCAGTCTGTGAAACTACAGGAATATATGGTGAAAAAACACATTAGGACATTAATCTTGGTGAATAATTTTGAACTTGAAACAAAAAGCAGAGGCACTATAAGCAAAACTGAGGAAATGGATTATATGAAAATAAAATGTTTCTTTAAGTAAAGGAAATGACCAATGAAGTGAAAATATGACTTATATGGCGTGGAAAAAGTAATTGCAAGCTCTTTATCTGACCAGGAATTAATTTCCAGTATACATAAGAAACTCAAACAACTCAACAGAAAGAATATGATTTTAAAATGTGCAAAAGACTTGAATAGACATCTCTCAAAAGAAGATAAACAAATAGCCAACAAGTCTTTGCTAAGGAAAACACCAAATGGTGGACAACGCCAGTGCAGCAGAGGCCCACAGGCCTAGGTCTGGGGCAGTGGGGAGGCTATTGCTGCGGTTTCAGCCCTGACCTTCCAAGCTCAGGTTACTTGCACTAGCCACGCAGGGACCATGGCTGTGACTGAGTGTTCTTGGTGGTAAGGCCTAGGACAAGAAGTGGAGCTGGGACGGCTGGCAAGGAGATGAAGATCGAGTCCCTGGAGTAAACTGATCTCTTCTCCTTGCCCTTTAAGGAGTCTGAGATTACTGACTTTCCTGGGCACATCCCACAAGGATGAAGTTGTGAAGGCCATGCCCATGGAGAAGCAAGCTGATGCTGACCAGTGCACCAGGTAAAAGTTATTTGCCACCACTGTGGACTACAAGGGTCATGTTGGTCTGACTATAAAGTGTTCCATGGAGGTAGGCACTGCCATTCATGGAGTCATCATCCTGACTCAGTTCTTCACAGTCCCTGTGTGGAGAGGTTACTGGGAGAACAAGATTTGCAAGCTCCACACTGTCCCTTGCAAGGTGACAGGTCATTGTGGCTCTGTGCTAGTGTGTCTGATCCCTGCCTCAAGAGGCATTGGCATTGTCTCAGCCCCTGTGCCCAAGAAGCTACTGCTGCTGCTGGCTGGTATTGCTACACTGCTGCCAGGGGTTTCACTGCTAGGCAACTTCAAGGCTACCTTTGATAGCATTTCCAAGACCTACAGCTACCTGACCTCGGCCCTCTGGAAAGAAACTGTGTTCACCAAGTCTCCCTACCAGAAATTCACTGACCATCTTCTAAAATCCCACACCAGAGTCTATCCAGGGAGTTCAAGCTCCAGCAGGGGCTACAACATACTGTTTTACACAAGAAAAATTAAATGAATGAAACCTGTAAAAAACAAACAACAAAAACCAATAATAACAAAAAACCCACAAAGACCCAAAAATGTTTGGAAAAATTAGTAATTACCACTCATTATCAGGGAATTTCAAAAATTACAAAAATGTATTAACCTTCTCTAGTTGGAATATCTATTGTCAAAACAGGAAAAACAAATGCTGGTCAAGATGGGTAAAAGGATAAATTTTTTTATACATTTTGTTAGAACGTAAATTATTATAGCCATTATGAAAAAACAGTTAAGTTCCTTTAAAAACCAGAAATAGGGTCACGATGGTTCATACTTGTAGTCCTAGTTACTTAGGAGAGTAAGGTAGGAAAATTGCATTTTGGAGCCCAGCATGGGCACCTGAGTGAGGCCTTGACTCAGAGAATAACGAATAAAATAAGAGAAAATAAGGTAAAATAACAACGTAAAATCAATTGCATGGATAATGAAGGTGAAGATGTTACTCAGTGATAGAACACTTGATTAGCATGTATGACAGTTTGATTTCAATCAGCAGTAGAAACAAGCAGCAATTTCTTTTAATATTCATTTTTATTTTAGCCAGGCGTAGTGGTGCAGGCCTGCAATCTCAGCACTCAGGAGGCTAAGGCAGGAGGATCATCATTAGTTCATGGCCAACCTGAACTACACAGGGTGTTCAAGGCCAGCCTAAGCAACATAATGAGACCCTGTCCCAAACAAAAAATGTTTTCGTAGCAATATTTATAATATCCAAAATACAGAGTAAACCTAATCATTCATCCATGAGTGAATAGATAAAGCTAATGTAATATATATATATATATATATATATATATAAGAGAGACAGAGACAGAGACAGAGAGACAGAGACAGAGAGAGAGTACTAAATCAGCTGGAAAATTACTAAATTTTGTCATTTACAGAAACGTGAATAGAGCTAGACATCATTATAATTGAAAGAAGAATCAGGAGGAATAGTACCTCATTTTTTTAACTACATGTGGAAGACTTCTCAAAGTAGTTAATCGAATAGAGGTTGCAAAAGCCTTGAAAATATGTGCAGAATGTATTCAGTGAAGATGGTTAATGGGTTTGCAGTGTACTTCGACAGAAGGAATAACTTCTAATGTTCTATAGCACAGTAGGGTAACTATGCTTGGCAATAATTACTTGTATATTTCATAATAGGTGACAGAAAGAATTTTGAATGTTCTTCACACAAAGACATAATAAATGTTTCAAGTGATGTGGATGATTTACCCAGATCTTTATATTATTCATTGCATATATGTATTGAAAAATCACACTCTACTCTATAAATAAAAAATGGCTTAGAAAAACATCACAGCATTATTTTTCTAACTAAGAGTCCCATATAGGACTGTAACAAAATTACATAAACACCATATATTTAGTTAGAAATATAACACTAGCAATGTAACTATTGTATGAAAAAATAAATCTTATACTGTGACTGATAGCATATAGTGACTATATAATTACAACTAAACCTATTATTAGACTGCAGATTCAATACCCAGAAGTACACTGCAACTAGACATATAAATATGTAATAAGCACTTTCATTGACAATTATCTTGTAACACTAAACTTTTAAATTCAACACAACCACCAAAACTACAAATATATTCTAATATTATCACACTATCACTACAGCCATAGTAATAATACTCTAGAGTGATGCTACAGTACTGTACTTATAGAATTTGCTATTATAATGTAATACTCTATTATAACACCAGCAATTAGCTATAACACCAGCAATTACCTATATCACCAGCAGTATAATATGCTTTAACTACAACTGTACCACTCGAACTATAATGTGAATACTAAAACTATATAAATTTCACTATAATTTTATCACTATAAATATAATTCTAATACTGCAAGCATGATATGACCATTTAAGTGTAATTTTAAATGTTAACATTTCAATTCCATCTATAACACTACAAATATAACTTTATATCTTTAATACAAAACATTATTATTTACGTAACTATAAAATGACTATATATATTATTATATAACTACAATGGCAGCTGAAAAACTAAAATGTAACCATAATATAAATATTAAACATTATAACTATAGGTATAGTATTAACACTATAATGATAATTATATTGTTATAATTATTACAATAACATTATAAATCTAACTTTTACATTCATACCACTACTTTAAATCTAAAGCACTATAAATAATATAGTTCTGCAATAACCTGGCAAAAATAATTTTCACTGTATAAAAATAGTTATAGCATAATAAGTAGAATTGTCACCTGTAATGTGAAATATGACATTAAAAACATAACTCTGATCCTGTAGCTATAATCACATAGCTGTAATCATAGTACTATTACTATAACCAAAAAACTATAAATGTGTCCTCATCTCTAACACTAATGCATAATACTATCTCTAATTTATTAATTCTTTATGTTCTTAACAAAGCTATAACACTCTACTGCAAATAAAATTTAGAATTAAAAAATAATTATAAATATATAGCACTATGTTATGTTTGTACACTATAATACTATAACTGTAGTATGAATATCAATAAAATATCATAATTATGATACTATATAATCTTGAGTGTAACTATTGACTAAAATCATATTCATATCTATATCATATAATTATGATCTTATCATTACAACTGAAATTATAGATTTGCCATTATTAATATAAAGGATGCCTATATCTCTATAAATGCAACTCCATGACTATATTATCAGTATAACATTATCATTATTATATTAGCAATTAATTGTGACTTTGACAGTAATGAACTTTCTAATTTTGAAGATTTACAATTATAGTTCTATACTTACTATATTTACTGTTCTAAATATACTTACAGTGACTTAGAATAGTGATGTACAGTTCTAAAGTTACAATGGGGTGCTATACATTTAATTATACAAGTATCACTAAAACTATTACCTGATAACTATAACAACAGCTCTGTGCCTGTAACTACAGCACTAGCCCTATTCTAATACTAATAGCTATTCTCCCAAGAATTTTAAAATAACTATAAAACTGAAATGCTATATTATCATAATACTAAGACTTATAGCAAACTGGTAGCACACATTAATTTAATTATAAATTTTAATTTTATAATTATATACATAATTATATAAGTATATACACTATATATAATAAACTATAAATGTAACTTATATGTTATCACAAATGTATGTAAAATTATACATAATAGTGAAAATTAAAACAATATAAATTTTAAAGTATGCATATTTATAATTATAGTTTTTAAAATACAGATGAATGTATTATATACATAATGACAGTACTACAACTATTATTTAGTATTCTTTATATAACTGAAGATAATAGCTATGTCTTTAAAAACACTATAACTAACATCATAATTGTATTATATCATAGCCATAACACTGTCACATAATAATAAAGTAATATATATTACTTTATGATGTAATATATAATAATATTAATATATTATATATGATAATAAATAATTATTATTATAGTATATTGTCACATATATTATATATTATATATTTATATTGTATTTTAATGTTATTTTATTATATATTTATATTATTATATTATTTATGTTGTTATATTATATATTTCTATTATTACATTATTATATTTTATTGATATAAAATAATATTATATAATATATAATAATATACATCAGTAGTATAACTACAATACATTATATCCATAATAACTATTAAAAAGCATAGTGAATAAATTCAATCTATTTTCCAATATTTCTCCATGTAATCATGCCTATAACCATAAAATATAATTACACCACTGAAATTATGCATATTTACCATTATAATTATACCTAAAAGATTATAAACTAGGGGCTGGGGATTTAGCTCAGCGGCAAAAGCGCCTGCCTGGCAAGCACAAGGTTGTGAGTTCGGTTCCCGGTACTGGAGAAAAACAAAAAAAAAAACAAAAAGAAAAGATTATAAACTCATGACTTTATAAATATGTTTAAATTTTGTAATAAAAACACAAATATAATATTAAACTATGCAACACTAACAGCATAATGATCAGAATATAGCTATAACCATAATACTGTAAATATGATAAATCCATTATCACTACAACCATCAGATTACAAGTATAAAATTGCAATTATAACAGTAATAATACACCTGCACCATTAAAATGATGCCATATATAATCAATAAAATACTCACACTACACTTATATTAACACTACTGCAACCAAATCTATAGCATTATAGCTATACCAGTAAAACTACACCCATTATTACAGGACCATAACTATAAATATATAACTGTGTAACTGTAATTGTAATAATAACTATAAATCTTTAACAATAACTACGATTCCTTAACTAATACTGTAAACTTTTAATAATAGCTATGGGTCTATAACTGTAAAACTTACTTCGTAACTATAACTAAAATTGTATTGCCATATTATAAATGTTATAACTATAACACTATGACTACAACTTACACTGACCATAATACTATAATGGTAGCATGATAATAATGACAATATGATACTAACTGATGTTCTGTCATCTATGATAAGTATAGTACTTACATTATAATGTTAATATTCAACCTGTGTCATTAATAAAATCATTATATCACTGCTCCATATAATTGTATAACAATACTAGCTCTATGTTGAAATTATAATACACTGCAACCACAAACCTAACATTGAAATGATATCTATGGAACTGAAAGTATAACTACAGCACTATGATAAAATTTAAGAACTATCATAGTTTTATATTAGAAATATAGAATTAAAATTATAATTATCAATATAATCAAAGTTTACAATGACAAGTACAATGGTAAAATTAATAGCTCTATTATTATAATACTAGAGCTGTAACCATAGCATTGTAGTTAAAATGTTTACAACTGCACTGCTGCAGCTGTATCTTTCTTTAACACTAAAACTTTGATAGTGTTACTATAATTCTGCAACCATATTATTCATAACTGTATTTCTATTATATAAAGTTCAGGAACTGTAACTATGTAAATTAGTATTGTATTTCTAGGTCTCTATTTATAATTAATGATAGAGCGATTATTCTACTACCGTATGTATCAGTCTTCTTTCTAATTGTTAGACAAAATACCTGCCACTCACAACTTCAAGGCAGAAATGGTTTGTTCGGCTCATGGTTTCAGGGGATGTAGTCAAGAGTGGGCAAGTTCCTAGGCAGAAAAATCGTGATGGAGGGGCTTAACAGAGACATGCTGCTCACCTCAAGGTCACCAGGAAACAGAGCAGGGGAATAGTGCCAGAAAAGAAGGAGACAGGGATCAAATAAAGTACCCAAGGTCAGTCCTTCATACCCAGAAGAGTGTTTACTGATTCCCTAGGGGTTCTCAAATCAATTAAGATGGTAATCAAGCTGAACTGTCATAGTATATCATTATTACGCCACTACAATAGTTATAAGTCTGCAACCTTAATCACTGATGCTTTTACTATATATTAATTTTAATCTGTATCTTTAACCTTATCCTAACTATATAATAACACTTCTTTTATCTCTTTATCTCTAATTCTGTAACACTACCTCTACAATTCTAACAGTGTAAATCTTACTCTGAAGGCATATGTCTTACTCGGTAACTCTGTTGATATCTAAATCTATGTAATATTATGAAATATGAGCATGCATATGTACACATACACACACCTAAAAACATACACCAAAATACATAGAGACTTATAATTGTCATTATGGTACTAATTTTACACTAAATTTATTAACATAATTTCATCATTAGCATTATAGTGAAGATAATAATAAAGTTATTGTGGAATTGATATACAAGTAGTATTTCAGTTAAAATTGTACTGTTATATCTACAATGCTATAGTTATAGTGTTATGATCAGAGTAAAGTATACAAACACACACACACACACACACAGTGTAAAGTATACAAACACACACCACAGTACACAAACTCAATTTTCTCCACAATTCTGGTCACAAAACAAAGTGGATAGGAAATTAGTCAATTTTTCCAAGATCAACAATGAACCTAACCATTGAATTTGACTTGGTTCTTTACCAACTCATTTTGTTACCAGAATCATGGAAACAATCAAGTTTGTGAACTGATCAATGTTCCTAAAATATGTTTTTTCATTATAAGCAAGCAAAGACCACATATTTAAAAATATTTATTTAGTTATAAAACAAATAATATTGTCATATGGTCTAGGATGATTTCAAACATAATTTGAGCCTAAACAGAGCATTGGAATTCATATAAAATTTATGGAAAATAGAGGGATAAAGAAGTTCAAGAATGTGAAAAGAAGTAAAAAAATTAGAATTTTGAGACTTGTACAGAATCATTGTCTCCTCAGACACCCAATTGTGTGAAAACAAAACTCAAGTAGGGGCTACTCTAGATTAAGTCATAAGAGAAGCATCTGAGCACATTGTGTGGAGCCAATTTTAATTTTAATTCAAATAGTCAAGTGCTAGAATACTGACTCCAGACTACTCTGAAAATTTGCATATGCCCTAATATCAGATAAACCAAGTGACTTTTATGTTTATTTGTTAGCTGTTGTCATGGACACAAAGATCATTGAATAAAAAATTTCTAGTTTTAAAAATGCTTAGTAAATTATGCAAAGATGCTGAAATGCCAGGATTTTCCTTGAAAGTCTTCAGTAAAGAAAAGGAAAAAGAAGAGTAAAACCCTGAAAAGTATTAATAAAATGGTAAAACTTAAGAATGTAGTCAAAGGGTCTACTAGGCTTATAACACTGTTCTATGCATTTGTATGCATTCACAACGCTTTAAAATTTTTAAAAATTAGAACCCCCTGCTCCATCCCATCCAAAACTGATAACAGCGTGGGCCCCATACTGGAGCCAGGAGGAACCTGGAACCATTTGCCCCACACCCAACTGACACTAACGGCTTCCCTGCCCTGAACTGGCCAGGAGGACTGCAGAACTGTGCACTATGCACCCAGCCCCTGGGTTCTCCAAAGCATAAGGCAATCGAGGTGACAACCAATAGACAGTCCTGATCAAAGAAGAGATCGACATCCAGGAAGAGAGATTTGCTTCAGGACTAAAATAACATCCTACCATAGAGACCAGCTGAGAGAGTTTTGAAAGACAGGCTTAGAGAGGGAAAGAGCTAAGTAGGGTTGTCTTTGGACACTTTGGGAAGCCCAGTTTTAGTTGTAGGAAGCCAGGTTTCATGGAAGTAATTATGAGAAGGGGTCATCCTGAAGATGAAGGTATATAGTGTAGGGGTATGTTTCTGCTCTGGCACTACTGCCTACATTATATTACTAAAGATTAATATAAGTATGGCCTAATTGTCTTACTAAAATCATAGTTTTCTTTATTTTGGTTAAATGTCATCAGTGGGTCTTAAGGTTTATCAATACACAATTGACATTTGATGTCATTTTTTCTGCAGAATTTGGTACTATAGTCAATGCAACACAGTATTGGCTAGCAATTGGATTTCTTTCTATGAGAATACCTAGATTCCTCAGGGAGGAGGGGCATGAACAGTACTGTGGCTTACTTCCAAAAAGTGTGGCACTGTACCAAAGAATATCCCAATTCCTGCCAAAAAAGAAAAAGAAATAATTTTTAAAATAAGGCAATAAGATGCCTCCAAAAAATTACAACTTCCCCAAAACTGGTTCAGGACTTGAGTGGAAGAAAATCACTAGGTCTGAAAATGACCTAGCACATAGGTCTGAAATGTTATCAATGAGGGAAAAAAATTCAAGATTTGTTGAATTTAAACATGATATAACTGAGCACATAATGACAGTAATGAGACAAATGATCAAGTCTAGAAATGCCACTAATAAACAGCTAGGGGAGCTAAAGAAAGAGATGCAAAACATGAATGCACAGCAAAGAATGAGAACCCATAAGAACGGTCCAAACAAGAATTCAAGAGATTAAAAACATGAATGAAAATATAAGTACCATAAGTAACCAATGTGAAGACAGAGTGTCAGACCTAGCAAACAAGCAGGTGTTCATTATTAACAGTCCTGTTCAATGTAGTCTTCAGAGCATTGCCCATCAGGCAAGAAAGAGAAACAAAGGGCATTCATATAGAAAAGGATGAATTCAAAATGTGATCTGCAATTGTGATGATCTTTTAATTAAAAGACCCATACAATCTACCAAAAAACTTCTTGAATTGATAACCAAATTCAACAGTATAAAAGGATACAAAATAAACATGCAAAAATAATTATCATTCTTATGCACTAATACTGAACTCACTGCAAAATCAATTAGTTAAATGATACCATTCACAATAGAATGAAAAATTAATATTTACATATTAAGCTAAGGAAATGAAAGTTCTCTACAATGAGACTTACATCATTTTGAAAATGGAAATCAAGGAGGAAATCAGACAATGGAAATGTATCTCCTGTTCTTGGATACCAAGAACAAAATAATTAAAATGGCTGTACTTCCAAAACTGATGCACAGATTTAGTGCCACCCCAATAAAATACCAAAGTAATTTCTTGCAAAGCTAGAGAAAATAATCCTTAAATTTATATGAAATCAGAAAAGATCCAAAATAACAAAATCACGAGTAAGAAAGGGAAAGCAGGTGGTATCACATTCCACTATATTATAGTATTAAATTACACTATGGAGAGCCAGTGATTAAGGCAGCGTGGTACTGGAATAAACACAAGGAGGTAGATCAATGGAACAAAATAGAAGTTTTAGAAACAGGACCAGGCACATACAGCTATTTGATCTTTGATGAAGGACCAAAACATGCACTCTACGAAAGGTAGCCTCTTTAATAAATGGCATTGGGAAAATTGAATACCTATATGCAGAAGATTGAATGTACAGTCATATATCAAAACTAAAATCAAACTAAACTAAAATAAACTAAAATCAAAATGGATCAAAGGTCTAAATACTAAAACAGAAACACTTAATGGGTTGGTGGTAAAAATAGCTATAACACTTGATGATATAGTTGTATGCAGGGACTTTCTGAACAGAACCTCAAAAGCACAACAAAAAATGTCAAGAATCAAATAGAAATATATAATATTTTAAGAAGCTTCTGAACAGCCAAGGAAATAACCAACAAAGTTAGGAGACAATCTACACAATGGAAAAAGTTTTAGCCATCTCTTCCACAAGTAGAGAGCATTAATGTCAATAATATGAAAAAAATGATGGTGAGTAAATATATTAAGAAATGCTCAACATTTATCTCTACTAGAAAAATTCAAGTTTTTTTAAAAAATAAAAAATGCAATTTCATCTTACACCAGAATTAATTGCCTCTGAGAAATCAAATCACAACAAATGTTGCCGACGCTGTGAAGAAAGAGTAATTCATCAATATTGTTGGTTGGATGTAGGCTAGTACAAACACTGTGGAAATCAGCATGACTATCCTTATAAAAACTAAAAATAGAAATCCATTAAATGCAGCTAAACACCTACTAGATGTCTTTTCAAATGATTTAAAATCATATTACAGGGATACATGCATATTTATGTTCAGAGCAGCACAAATTATAAGAGTTAAATCTTGGAAATAGCATGTATATCCATCAACAGATAAATGGATAGGTAAAAGTAGTATTTATACATGATAATGTATTATGCTCTCATGGATAAAGATGACCTGACGCATTCATAGGTCAACGGAGGCAGCTTGAGAACATGATGTATGTATATAATACATATATAGATAAAAGGTAGATTGATAAATAGATGATAGATATACAAATAAAGAATAACATGATAGATAGTAGGGAAGTGTGTTAAAATACTTTCACAAATTATGTATACTGTTGTTTCAAGAATATTTCCACATATGTTAATTTTTTCACTTATACTAATAGTTCATCTTAGTTCACTGAAAAGAAAGTTTTATCCTATTATCTGTTTCTTTCTTTTCTGTAAGTATATGGCTTATGTTTTGTACTACTTTGTAACTACTTTAAAGATAATGATGGATAAAGTCTTAGCTATTTTTATTGCCTTATTATTTTATAATGAAACTTCATTTTATTTTTTCACAAAACAAAAAGCATAAATAAAGTTTTGCAAAGAAAAATAACAATTATAAACATAACTTAAAGGTAATATGAACAATTTCATAAATATATTTTTAAATATTTTGATGGTAAAAGCAACATCCAAAAATACTTTGTAATTAAAACAGACTTCTCCAAAGGCGACCTCTCCTGTTCAGTCTAATTTATGTCAAATTTAAGAATAAGACACCATCTGATGCTCAATACACCATCTGATGCTCAAACTTATTTTGAAAGTGGTTCTTTAAGATAGATATCAGAAGCACGCTAATGTCATGTGTTGTATTCAAATAAGGTGTCAGATGATTGAATGACTAGGAGGGTTGCAGTCCAGAGATTAAGTTAAGAGTTTAGGGGAATGATGTCACTTACATATACTGTGTTAAATCTAGGCCAATTAGGAAGTGTTTCTTTAATAAAAGCAATTTAAATTGTTCATGTAAGATTAAACAATACTTTCAAGTTTCTGAAAGTTTCACTTAGCTGAGGTGTTCTCTTCTCCTGGAAATCTCTAGGCTAGGTACCATTGTACTGCTTTGTAAAATGTAACATTTCCCCTAAGAAACACTTGTGGTACAACTTTTTTACCCACACAGGAGTAATATATCTCTCCATTACACATTATACAGTAAATTATATAAGTGGATGAAGAAACATGAAAGTTTAATAATTCTTTTATCATTAAAGAGCAGAACAATATTTGGAATAGTTTTCCACAAAATAAATTTCAGACTTAATTGTCTTTATCAATAAAATCTACCAATTATAGGGGCAACAAATAATAACCAATCTTAAGAAAATTCTCATGGATAAAAAAGATACAGTATTTATTCCTCAACGTACTTGTAAGCTATACTAACAATAACATGAAGATTCATCAAGGAGATTACAAGGACAAATAATTCAGGATAATTACAAATATCAAGATTTCAGTACAGCATCTATGCTAAGCTAGAAATACACATGCACCTCAATTTATGATTGGGTTACATACCAACTATATTAAAATAAATGATACTAAAGGAGCAGGAGTTTTCCTCAGTGAGTGGACAAATGAACTCAACAAACACTTCTCCAAAGAAGAAAAATATAGAGATCAGAAATGAAAAAATGTTCACTACATGCAGTCATTAGAGAAACACAAATCAAAAATCCACTGATTCCATCTTACCCAAGTCAGTATGGTTACTGTTATTCATACAGAAAATAATAATGATGCCAGGATACAGGCAAAAGGAAACTCTCCTACACTGCTGGTGGGAAGGTAAATTATTGCAGCTGTTATGAAAATCAGTATAGACGTTCCTCAGACACCTGAAAATAGAAGTAGAACATGATCCAGCTCTGCTATCACTCAGCACATACCCAAAAGGGTCAAATTCGTTATCTGCCTTGTCGTGTTTAACACAGCATTATTCACAATACCCATGTGATGACATCAGCCTAATTCCAAGTCACTGGATGAACATATGAAGAAAATAAATAAAATAGAATATTATTCAGCTGCAAAGAAAAAATAAATCATGTTTTTTTCAGGAAAATGGACTAAATCAGAGATCATAATATTAAGTGAAATATGCTGGGCTTCAGTAGTAAAGAATCACATGTTTTCCTTCTTTGTGGAATCTACAGAAAGCAAAAATACGACATGAAATTCTAAGAGAGACTATTAGTCTACTGGAAAGGGTTGATTAAGAAAGAACTGTGGGCAAATGGAGCTAACAAAGGAACACATTAGGATCCAAATATGTCATATGAATAAATGAAAATGTCACAATGCACTCAATATTCAGTATAATTACTACATATTGATAAAATACATGTGTATATTTTTAAATCTATGATGAAAATTATTGCTAAAATTAAAAGTCTGACATTATCGATGGTAGATGTGAAGCAATGAAACCTTCACACCTTTCTTTGCAATTTTACATCAGCAAAACATGGAGAAGACTACACTTCATTATGTGCTAAATTTGAAAAAATTTATATTCTTTTAAAATGTTACCACAAGTCTACACAACAATCTGGTAGAATCTCCATGCATGTAATTATATATTTTTAACATCTACATGTATATTATGTGTACAAAATTTCATATACGTATATCTTCACAATTTTAAGAAGTTTAAATATTTTAACTATTACATTAAATATATTAATAAAGTAATGCAATGTGAAGAAAAGTAAAAGTAAATATAGTCAACATTTACAGAAATTTCAATCTAATCTTTCATAAGGTATTGCCATGAATGGGAGCACAAGAACAGGCTCCAATCATTTTAGAAAAACCTGTGCAAGAAAACTTATTGATGCTCATAATGAACATATGTTAGAAGGGTACTTTCAAAAGCATCTATTTTATTTGATACAACTTCAAACTATTTTTATTTGGTAAAGAGAAGAAAAAGCATCCAGGTAATATAAATTACATTCAACTTTATACTGCCAAAGATAATCAGATGTATAACTCTAGAAATAATGAAACAAACAGATTTTGAAGAGTAAGCAATATTGTCATTTTCACAAAAACTGTAAAACAATATGTAGTAAAATTTGTTCAACGTGAAAATTCATAAGAAAATATTTGAAGAGTCATCAAATTCTCAAAATAATCACATGAATGTCTCCGTTAATGAATGATTAACAACTCTCCACTACTTTAGGAACCCAGGTGATCCATGCCAGAGGAGGTTGGCTCCTCCATTCATTACTGCCATGACTGAGGTGAACTGTTTTGGCAGGCTCAGAGACCAAAAGGAATGCCAGAGGCACAGTAAGGTCCAAACTAAGGTTCACAGGATGGATAAGAGTAGACAAGTGATGTGGAAAATATGAAATATGAAATAGCAATAACAATATGAGCCAACAAGTGACTGAGGCCTCTGCAGGTCTGGCAACCAGCTGTGAGGAACCTAAGACTTGATAACTGGCCCTGTTCTTTCAATATTTGTTTTCTATCTTCTGTTTCATTTTCTCTTTTCCTTTTTTTCTTCATCTTCCCCTTTTTCTCTTTCTTTCTTCGCTTCCTTCTATGTATTTTGCTCTTTTTTTCTCTCTTTTCTAAATGGCTGTGAAGAATTCTAACCACAGAAAATTAATCACATGCCCAAAATGCAGAGATCAAATTCATACAATCTCTGGAATTGTCCTTCATTATTTCTTTTCTACTCCATTCTCTAGATTCACAAAGCTTGTGCAATCATGCTTAGACTGCCAGCCATGCTTCTACAACCTTTCCAGTTATCTTTGCTTTATACACTATCCTATCTAAATTTCCCCACCACAGTGTAAAACCACTTTACTCAGGGGAAACACTTTACATACAAACTCCTATATATATGATCAGTTCTGTCATATAATGATAGACTCCACTCCTATGGTCTAAAATACAGAATCAATAGTTACCACACTTTTTCATTTACTAAATTGTGTTTGATGATATTGTTATTGCTAAATTTACTATATTAGCTAGGATGTCATAACTGTTGTAATTAGTTTTTTTTTGCTTCTCTAACAATACTGGGAAGCAATGGGGTAGTAACCTCACCATACCCCCACTTCAAAAGACCAGAGAATGAGCCAAACAGATACCAATATCCCACTGTCAATTAATTAGGAATGTAGGATTTTGTTACAGACACAAACAAAGGAAACTCCTACACACACAAGACATCCCTGAATAACAGATATATCTTAGAGAGGTCAGGATACTGGTGATATGCATACCTACTACAAAAGCTCACAAGGATCATCACAGAAAACATATTAATTTTTAAATAGAAAATGACAAGACAAAAAAGCAAAAATGCAATCTTAGATCTCCAGCCTATCCAGAACAATTCAAGGAGACAGCAACATAGATGAAATTGGAAGACACACACTTGACATTTTTGAAATGATAACAACTGAAGTAAAGAAACAACTGCATGAGGTGGTATAGGAAATTAGATCAGAAATAATATTTCAGGTTAAAAAAAAGATATGTCAACATTTATAAAGGAATTGCTCAGAAAATCTAGAGTACAGATACACAAAAATATATGATGATAGATAGAGGATAAAAGCAGTGAATGATCATTATATTAAAGAAATAAAATGCATGAAACAGATTTAAACATATATCCAGGAAATTAAAAATTCCATTCAAAGTTGACAAAATTACTTCACAAGGTTGAAGATAGACTTTCAGACCTAGAAGACAGGATAGTAACTAGAAATTATGAAAGGAAAGATCTCCTGAAAATAATTAAAGATCAGGAAATAACAATTCAACAGCTGCAAGATGATGCAGAGAAAAACTACATAAGAATTATAGGTGTCAATGTAAAAGCCAAAGTCAACACAAATGACTTAAAAAAAAATTAAAGAAAAAAAAGCCAAAAATTTGCCAAGCAGGGGAAAATGGTCTGACATACTCAAGTGAGGCATATAGAACTTCAATTTATAACCAAAATAAATCTACACTAAGACATATAATAATCAAGATCCCAGAAATTCAGCACAAATAGAGAATATTAAAAGCTGTAAGAGAAAAGAAACAAATCATCTATAAAGGAAAACCCATCAGAATCATGACAAATTTCTCAACACAAATCCTCAAGTCAAGAAGAGCTTGGAGGGAAGAATTTCAAGTCTTTCAAGAAAACAACTTCCAACCCAGACTGATGCACACTGCAAATTATCTTTCAAAATAAATGGAGAAATAAAATACTTCAATGACAAAAAACAATGGAAGGCATTCATGTGCACAAAACCAACACAACAAAGTGTACAGAAAGATATTGTAGACAGAGAAAATATGACCACAATTCCAAGAACAAAAACAGAAAAAAACCACCAAGTGGGGCAAGTAATTAAACAGAGGGGAAATGCAGGGAACCAATAGCACAAAAATAACAGGATAAAGACAAGGAAATACATATCAGTGATTACCATCAATGCAAATGGTGCCAACTCATCAATGAAATAAGCACACTGGCAAAATCAAGAAGCAAGATCCAAGAACTTGTTGTATATGAGAAACATATTTAACTCAACAAGAAATTCATACACTAAAACTCAAAGGATTGAAAACAACACTCCATGCAACAGCAACCCAGGAAAAAGCAGGGGTACCTCTTCAGTTTGCAGAAAACGTGAACTTCAACCAAGGATGCTCAAAAGAGATAAAGAAGGTCACTACATACCTGTTAAAGGAAAACTTTAAGAGAAGGAGGTAATAATAATAAATATGTATGTACTAATTACAAGAGCAACAAATAACAAAAGACAAATATTAATGGAAAAGAAAAATAAACAAGTAATAGCAAATTGTAATGCATTACCTTAAAACCCCATTGTCTCAAAGAGATCAACGAGACAAAAAATGAGCAAAGAAGTAAAAGAACTGAACTAAACCTATGAACAAATGGATTTAGTAGATGTTTATAGTATTCCAGCCAATGGTATAAAAAATCCCACTCTTTTCACCTGCACAAGTGATGTCCTCTAAACTAGACTATATACTAGCCCAGAGAACATGCTTAAGTAAATGCAAAGGGCCTGAAATTTTCCCATGTGCATCATGTGACCATAGTGCAATAAAATGGGAAATTAATAGCAAAAGAAATTGCAAAATTTCCATAAATAAAATAATACCCTCATGAACAAACAATGTGCCATAGATGAAATTAAACAAGTTAAACAATATGTAAAATCAAACAAGAGTGTAAATACAAATTAATTAAACCTGAGGGATGCAATGAAAACAATCATAAGAGGGAAACTTATAGTGGTGAACTCTCACATGAGGGAAATAGAAACACAAAGATCACACAAGGAAGGAAAGTATAAAGTTCAGAGCAGAAATTAAGGCAGTTGAGACCAATACAGCAATAATAAGAATGAATGAATCAGAGTTGTTTTTTGAAAAATTACAAAATTTGGTAAACCTGTAGCCAACTTATCAAAAGAGTAAAGAAACAAGCACAAATTCATGCATTGAGGAAGGAAAAGGGTGGAATCATTACAGATCCTGTGGAAATATAGAAGACGATCAATACCCACTTTGAAATTCATAACTCAGATAGGATAGAAAACATAGAAGAAATGGACAAATTCACAGAATTAATAAAGCTGAATGAAGAATATATAAAATTTCTGAATAACATATCTGTTGATGATATTGAAAATATAATTTAAAATTTACCAACAAAAAATAGAGCCCAGATCCTGATGAATTCACAGCTGAATTCTGAAAGAAATTAAGAGAAGATTTAATGCCAATACTCCTCAAACTCTTTTGTTTTGTTTTTGTTTTTGTATTTTTTGGTTTTTCTCCGGTACCAGGAACCAAACTCACGACCTTGCGCTTGCCAGGCAGGCGCTTTGCCGCTGAGCTAAATCCCCAGCCCTCAAACTCTTTAATGAAATTGAAGGGAAACAATTCTACCTATCTCAATTCTGGAGGCAAGCATTGCTCTGATACTAAAATCAGAGAAAGACCCAACCAGAAAAGAGAACTACAGGCCAATTTCCCTAATGAACATAGATACAAACTCAATAAAATACTAGCAAATAAAATGCAGCAAATCAAGAAGATTATACAACATGACCAAGTGGCATTCATGCCAAGAATGCAGGGATGGTTCAACATATGCAAATCAGTTAATGTAATACACCATATCAACAAAATCACCATATCACCAAAGACAATAATCAATTGATCATCTCAGCAGATACAGAAAAACCTTTTGATAAATTCCAACACTCACTCATGATTAAAAAAAAAAAACCCTACAAAAAATAAGAGATGGTCCTTACCTCAACCTGATAAAAGCCATCTATGACAAACCAACATTCAACGTCATAATAAATAGGCAAAAACTGACAGTTTTCCTTCTAAAATCAGGAAAAAGACAAGGATATCCACTATCAGCACTCCTATTCAATATAATTTTGGAAATATTAGCCAGAGCAATTAGATAAGAGAAAGGAATAAAGTGAATAAGGAAAGGAAACGAAGACGTAAAACTATCATTATTTGCAAATGACATAATACTCTACATACAAGACTCCAAAAACTCCAAATAAGATTTCTAGAATTAATAACCAAGTTAAATAGATTAGCTGGATACAAAATCAATACTCAAAAATCAATTGCATTCCTGTACACAAACAACAAATGAACTGAGAAGGAAATTAGTGAAACCACAGTCTTCATAATAGCATTCAATAAAATGAAATACTTAGGAATCAGTCTAACAAAGGAAATTTAAAAATCTATACATTGAAAGTTATAGCACTCAGAAAAAGATTGAAGAGGATATCAGAAAATAGAAACATATCCCTTGCACATGGATAGGAAGAACCAACATTGTGATAATGCCCATACTCCCAAAACTCTAATACAGATTTCATACAATCCAAATCAAAATACCATTACCATACCTCACAGATCTAAAGAAACCATTCATAAAATTCATTTGGAACCAGAAGAGACCTAGAATAGCAAAGGTAATTCTGGGAAACAAAGGAAAGGCCGAAGTCATTACAGTCTCTGAGTTGAAATTATACAAGAAGTGACTATGATATAATTAGCATAGTACTGGCAAAAGATAGACCTGAAAATTAAGGCAACAGATTGGAAGATGTAGACACAACTATAAGCACACTCAGCTTATCTTTGACAAAGGGGCAAAACATATTAAATGGAAGAAAGATAGCCTCCTTAAAAAATGGTGCTGGAAAAACAGGCTTTTCCCTTGTTGAAGACTAAAACTAGACCCATGTCTATCATTTTGAATTAAACTAAAGTCAAAATGATCAAAGATATAAACATTAAAACAGAAATACTATATATACTGCAAGAGAAACTAATTAGAAATCCTGAAGTCATAGGGGTAGGCAGAGAGTTCATGAACAAAAACCAAACTACATGGTAAATACTTCAAAGAATCAATAACTGGGACCTCATCTTATTAAAATGCTTTTGAACATCAAAATAAATCACCAACAGAATGGAAGGAAAACCCAGAGTGGTGAAAATTTTAGTTAACTGTCCCTCAGACAAAAGACTACTTTTTAGAACTTATAAAGAGTTGAAAAAAATCAGGAACCCCAAATTCAAAGACCAAATCTCAAATGGGCATCTGAGATGAATACACACTTCTCAGATGAAGAAACACAAATGGCAAATAACTATTTTAAAAAATGTTCAACACCACTGATCATTCTAGAAATGCAAATTAAAACACTGAGATTCCATCGCACCACAGAAAGAATGGCTATCATCAAGAAATCATCCAATAACAAATGCTGACAGGGCTATGGGGAAAAAGGAACCCTTCTCCACTGTTGATGGGAGTGTAGACTGGTACAACCATTGTGTCAGTGTGGATATTCCTCAGGAAACGTGGATTAGAGGACCCATTTGACCCAGATATTCCCCTTCTGGGTATTTTCCTGGAAGAATTAAAAACATCATACCACAATGTTGTATGTGCACTCTTGTATACAGCAGCACAATTTGTAACAGCTAAATCTTGGAAACAACCCAAATGCCCATCAACTGAGGAATGGACAAAAAAGATGTGGTATTTTTATATAATGGTGTACTACTCAGCTATAATCCAGGGTAAACATGAAGATTTTATAGATAAACTGATGCAGCTAGAGAAAAAACTCATAAATCAAACTCACATGTGTAAAAATTGTATTCTCTCCCTAGTGTGAGAAGCTGAAAAAGTAAGTAAGATCCAAAATCTACAATAAATATTGTGAAAGAGGAAAACTGCTCAAAAGAAAAGAACTGGCATGAATGAAAGGAGAAAAGGAGGAAGGGAAAAGAGATGAAATATATGTGCATATATATATGTATATATATAAATAGATAAGATATACTATGATTTCTTTTAGTTCATTAAAAAAGGTTTGTGTTTCTATCATTTAATCATTTGTGCATGCTTATATCTTTTAATCAGAGCAACTATTTTGAATATAACAATATGGAATATGTTAACCATTGTTAATCTCTTATTATATTGTTTTGCAATTCTGTATCATTGTTTTTATTGTTTCTTTCTCTATAAAATTTCCAGACTATCATTTAGTAGGATTAACATATCAAATATTTTAATTGACAGAATATTTATATCGACCTCCTCCATATACGTTGAAGCCCTATACCTTCATATGATTATGTTTGGTAATGTGGTATTGGCATGAAATTATGACGAGATTAGTTCAAGAATACAGGGAGCTCATGATAGCATCAGCAATCTTTTTTTTTTTTATACTGGGAAGCGAACTCAGGACTTTGTGCTTGCTTGCAATCCAGGCACTTATGCCAATGAGCTATATCCCCGGCTCAACATTAGCAATCTTAAGACAACAGAAAGATAGAAGAATAGAGAGTGAAGGAGAAAATGAAAAATGCTTTATCTCTGTTTTGGGAAAATGCAGTAACAAAGCAGCCATTTGGAAGACAGGAATAGATCCCTCACGAGAATTCAATCCTGCAGGCCTTGTGATATTGGATCTTCCAGCCAACAGAACTGTGAGAAAATAAATTGCTGTCATTTAAGCCATGTGTTCTACTTTACTATGATAGCTTGAGAAGGCTAATACCGATAGCTGCTAAAATTTTAAATTTTTGAAACACTGCAGAGATAATCTCAATAAAAGGAAAAATATATCACATTCACACAAAATCTAGGTAACAGAACAAATTCTCTTTTCCAAAAACAGATCTATGTATACATGTTTAACTGAACTCCCAACATAATTTGTCTTTAACGATTTTCATTGAAAAATGATAATATAATTATGTACCTATAATGAAGTGCAAGTTTCCAATAATAGTCAAGAGGCACTAATAAAGGAGAAAAAAGTGGACTTTTTTTCAATAATTTGTAACATACTAAACAATATGCTGTAATATTTTTAAGGAACATCAATTTTATTATTCTTATATAACCAACAAAACAGATCAATGCATGAGTAAACTGGACGATGCCAACATTGCAGATAATTTTTTAAAAACAGCCATATTATTGTTAGATACAATTAGTCTCTCAAGAGAGCAATTTATCTTTTTAATTTAGTACACAGTAGAATACGATTTTCAGGATCTCATTACATCAAATGTATTGATGTGACTGAGGTGATAGCCAATAAAAACAGAAATACAAGGGAGTTGTGCCACAAAACTTTTATTTCCTAAATGATTTATTTTCTGACAAATATGTGATGCAAAAAAACCGCTAAATTAGAAGCCATGTAATATAAAGTGGAGTGCTTCAAAACAAAGCAAATCTGAATAACTGAGAATGTAAAAATCAGACAGTATTATGAAAATGCATATTACTTCATAAAGCCAATAATAATTTAAGTTTGTTAGTTAAAGCACATTCTGCAAAAGTAAAGTAGACCCACTCCTGAAATAGGGGATCCAACCTGGCTGACTAAATGTGGAATCATACTGTAGATACTCAGGGAAGATCAATTAATAACTGAGGTAACTAGAAGCAGGGGAGAGACTTACAACCTGATATAGAAAGTAAATTTGAGAGTATATTCATGTTGATCAAACCAAATATCCAGATAATACTTAAAAGAAAGAAAAAGATTCCACTAGGACTGGTCTGCCTGGCTCCTGTCCTCATTCATCCCAGGAGCAGCCATCGTGAGAACTTCCAAAAGAGCTAGAGGGAACCAAGTAGTGATGCAGAGACTAGTCTCCCAGGATGGACTCTGTGTACATGGGTCCCTTTGCTCCGTAATCTCTTCTACAAACACTGAGGAAGCTGAAACCCTGCAGAATGATCAACAATATTCAGCAAGGGTGGGGGAAGCTTCCATCCCACTCAACCAACTGTAGATATCAAGAGTATAAACAATTGAATGCTGACCACCATGTCCATTTAGCTGCTTGGGCCTTTCTGTGTTAATATCTGGAAATTTCCATCGGTAGTGGGCCCCCTTGCATGCCTGTTGAGTGCTCTGGGTCTGACCTTTTGCTGACTGGTGCCTGAAATTTGTTGTCTGCCCACAAGGTTCTGTCTGGCACCTTTTACTGACACAAGACCCTCTTGGCTCTATGCCTGGTATATGGGCTGACTGGAGTCTCCACCCAGGGCCCATTGCTTCATGCCCTCCATAAGCCTACTAATGTCTTAATTTGGCATCGAGCACCAGTTCTGGACAGGCTGGGTGTCTACTGGGGGGTTTGAATTTTTTGAGTCTCCTCCTTGCTCCTTGGGCTGGCCAAAGCCTCCGTTCAGATTCCAGTGTGCCATTGCCTCCCAGGGTGCACCAGAGTCCTTATCTTGCACACCACATTTGTTCCAGGCACATCTTGGTTTCTTCTCGGTGTACTAGACCTGTCTAAGAATCTATCCAGTGCAGCATGCCTGTCTCACACACACCAAAGTATCTGCCACTCAGCAATAGTCCCACACCCACTTCAAACCTTGCCTGGTGTTTCGGGTTTGCTTGAGTCTCCACCTGGCATTTGTTGCCCTCTCTGGCTTTCCCAGAGTCTCCTAGTATTAGTCCCTGGCACATCTGTATCTCCCCTGGAAATATCAGGTCTGCCTGAGCTTCTTTCTGGTGCTTTGTGCTTGTCCTGTGTCTGATGGAATCCCTATCTGGCACCTAGCATTGGTTCTCAGCCATCTTGAGGCAACACAAGTCACACCAGGCCTGTGAGAGTTTTCACTCAATATTCATGACCCCATGACATCACTGGGCCCACTTGAGTGTCTGTCTGGTACCCCACATCATTCCTGGCCAGGCCCACTTGTGCTCCCACTGAATTACCAGGGCCTGTTCAAGTCTCTGTCTGATTCCTTAAATTAGTCTTATGATTGCGAGACTCTCCAACTGTTACTCAGAAATTGATTCTTGGCAAATTAGCATCTTCACTGATCATCCTGGGCCCACATGAAGCTCCAAACAATACATTAAACCAGAGTTCCCCAGGCCTCCCTGTGCCTCTGCCTGGCATTTTGACTTGCCCCCATGCCCATTAGGGTCTATGACTGGCACCCAGCACTGGACTCAAGCCCCTCAGAGTCTACACTAACTTCCTTAGGCCCACTTGAGTCTTCGCTCAGTATTCGTTACTCCAAATCCTCCCTGGGATCCTGTCTAGGCTTGAACATTTCCCACACACTAGGGTTACACATGGGGGACTTCTTGAACAGAGGAGTCACCACACAACACAAAAGAGAAGCAGAGAGGAATATGCCTCGAAAGACTGCAGGTTCGGAAAGAAAATCAATCTTTTGGAAATACAAAGGACTTTATTTTTTTCTCTTCTTTTGACTCAATTGTTCCCCTATTTTTAGTGGAATTTTGAGTTCTATCACCCATGTTTCTACCCTTCTATATTATTATTCCATTTATTTATTTGATAAGTTCTCCCCCACCTTTCTATATCTTTCAATTTGTTGCCTTATTTTTTTTTTTGCCTTTTCCCTCTAGTTCACTCTAGTTTTTGCTATTTCCCTCTTCCCTTTTGCTTCTTTCAGTTATCTTTATCTAATACTACTAATTTTCATGTATTCTTTAATAGGATCATCTATTTCAAATTTATCACCATCTCACCACCTTTGTTTTTCAAATTCCTTTATTCCGTGCTTCTATTGCTTGTCCGTACTAGTACAACCATTAACCTGTAAGAATCTGCAGATGGTTAACAGTATCTTACTATGGCAGATGGTTTTATTGTTAATGGAGGTAAAATTGCTCTATTGAGTAGGTATTTACTATATATCAATATCTGGATTGTCTCAGAGCTTTACTATAACTATAGATCTCTTTTCTATAATCAACAGTGGTGCATTATTACTTCTTAGGGTTTGGCAATATCTAGTTTGTATTTGAAAGAATTATTTTTGCTATTATTTAGCCATTGTGACATATCTGCTATCAATAGTTTTTCTCTGTATGTCAATATCTAGAGAGTCTCAAGGTCATAAACTGTGCTGAAACCTACTCCTAAAGAACCAGGTACTGGAACAAATAGGCTGAAAACTCTCACAAATAAGTGTAGGTGATTGGAACCTGGGAGAGAGGAAAAGGCCTATAGCAAGTTATACTAGAAGACAGCTCTGAAAAGTAGACATAAGGTCTCCATATTACCAATAAAGTTATACACCATAACCTCTCTGCCAGCAACATAAAGGAAAGGAAAAAAAATTAGAAAGATGAGAAAATAAGGCAACAAAATGCCTCAAAACTTCCAAACACTCCAAACCCAAAACAGTAGAAATTAAAGCAGAAGAACTCAAAAGCCACAAACTGGAAATAACCTGAAATGGTAAGAAACTCAGTAACAAAATAGATCAATCAGGCCTTTTGCAAATGTAAAGCAGATATAATGCAAGAGATAATATCCTAATAAAACAAATGATCAGCAATCTAGAGAAGACATTAATAAAAATAAAAACTAGGGGAGATAAAGAAAGAGAAAAATTTATGAATGCCAAGCATAGAAATGAATTAGCATCTCCAAAAGAGTTCTAAAGAGAAATACAGGAAATTAAAAATTGTACTGAAAATATAGGAAGCAGAGACAAACAATGTGAGAACAGAGTGTCTTACCTAAATTGTTCTGGATAAATTTTTCATGTATACTAGTTTTATTTCCATGTGCAGGTTAAAATAAAAGTAAACATAAAACAGGATCCACAACCTGCCAGATGATGCAAGGAAGAGTAATCTGAGTTTAACTGAAATAAATAAAAAATAAGAATATAGCACAAAAAGCATAAAAATTTGTTTACTGAGCTATCAGCAAAAAATTTTCCAAACATATAAAAATTTGTAACATACATATAAATGAGGTATATATAACCCTAAATAGCCATGATAAAAAAGATGTCCCAAAGAAATATCATAGTCAAGGTTTCATATATTCAATAGATAAAGCAAATTTTAAAAGTTATGAGAGAAAAGAATAACTCTTCAGATATATTATGGAAACATTTCCAACAGAAAATCCATCAGAGTTACAGCAGACTTCTCAACACAAACCCCAAACTCAAAGAAAGCTTGGGGTGAGGTGTTTCAACACTTCCAATAAAACAACTTCCAATCCAGACTGATACAGCCTGCAAATTTGTCTTTCAAAATCAATTGAGAAATAAGATATTACTGTGATGAAGTGTACCACAAGAAATTTATGACCACCAAGTCAGCACTGCAAGAAACTCTCAAGGATATCCTGGGAAGACATAATGACACCTGCAATAACATAAAGGCAAACAGAATGAATCAACCAGGTGGTACAAGAAGATTAATGGCAGTGAAAGAAAAGGAAGTAGGAATTAGCATCAGGAAATTAACACAATGGCATGGTTAAACCAATACCAATGAGTCATCACCATCAAAATAAATGGTCAACCACCATTGTTAATTCCCTACCACTTTGTTTGTAACTCTGTATTGTCTGTATTGTGCTTGTGATATGATGTAAAATGTTGTATGTCTGTTATTGTTTCCCTCCTGTTATCTTTAAAATAAAAAAAAATAAATAAATGGTCTCAGTTCATCAATAAAAAGACACAGATTACTGAATGGATCAAGAAACAAGATCCAGGGTGAGGATATAGCTCAGCAGCACAGTACCTGCCTGGCAAGTTGGAGGTCATGAATTTGATTTCCACTAGCAAAGGAAAAAAAGAAAGGAAGTAAGAGATAGAGAGAGAGAGAGACAAAGGAAAAAAGAAAGAAAGAAAGAAAGAAAGAAAGAAAGAAAGAAAGAAAGAAAGAAAGAAAGAAAGAAAGAAAGAAAAAAAGAAAGAAAGAAAAGAAAGGAAGGAAGAAAAGGAAACAAGATCCAACAATAATCTGCATATAGGAAACAACTCAAAAAATGTATGGACTAAAAGATAAATGATTAAAAAAATTCTTCGCAAAAGGAACCTGAAAAAAATATCAAAGGTAGCTACTATAATTTCAGACAGAGATTTTAAGCCAAGACTGATCAAAAGAGACAAAGCAGGTCACCACACTCATTAGGGAACATCTCAACATGAAGAGCCAACAATTATGAACACATATGCAGCAAACATCAGCACATTCAACTCCATAATATAAACAATAATGAACATAAAAATCACCTATATACCAGTGTAATTATAGCAGGTGTGTACTTTTCTTGTTCCTGAGACAAATACCCGACACCCGAAATTAAGGGAGGAAGGTTTATTTTGGTTCACACTTCGTAGAGGTTTCAGACTATGATTGGCTGGCTACAAAGCAGAGTGGCATGGTAAGAGGGGTGCTGCAGAGCCAAAAAATCAATCACCAGAATCAGCATCAAAAAACACTAAGCAATGATGTGCTGAGTCCCTCATTTTTTATTCAGGCTACCCACCCTTTGGGCAGATATTACTCACAAACTTAATCCAGGAATTGCACCATGAATTATTCCCGGTGTTACATCTTTGATCCCAGCAGCACACATCTAGATCCAGACGGCTTGGAAAAGCCTCACCTATGACAGCATGAAGGTTTTGGGGGACATATAACTACAAGCCATAACAGAGGGTGACCTCAATACTCCACTCTTACAAATGGACAGATAAACTATGCAAAAAAAAAAAAAAAAAAAAAAACCACAGAAAAATTAGAACAGAACTCAACTTGCAAACAAATGTACTTAGTATATATGTGCAAAACATTCCATTCAGCACAAGAGGATACAAATTTATCTCAGCAGCACATGGGATTTTCTCCAAAACTGACTATATTATTCCATAAAGCATTCATAAGTGTATGCAAAATGATTAAAATTAGCTTGTGCATACTGTAAGCATCACAGTGCAATGAAAGTAGAAATCAATGGTGAAAGACCCCACAGAAATTGTGCAAACACATGAATAATCAGTGGATCACAAATGAAATTAAATAAGAAATTAGACAGATCCTCCTATCAAATGGTAGTGCTATTTTGTCATACTGGAACCTATGTGACACACTAAGAGGAAAGTTCATAGTGGTGAATTCCCATATCCGAAAAACAGAATGAGCTCAAATAAGTAACCTAATGATGCAATTCAAGTTTTTAGAAAAACAAGAAGAAACCAAACAAAGCTAGGATGAGGAAGCAAATCATAAAAATAAGAGCAGAAATTAATAAAATTGAGCATAAAAATCAAAATAATCAATAACTCGAAGAATTGATTCTTTGAAAGATTAAAGAAAACAGACAATTAGATACATTTGCCCAATTAAAATGAAAGACTCAGTCCATCAATTTGTAATGAAACACAAAATCACAACACATTCTGCCAAAATCCAGAAAAGCATCAGTAACTCCTTTGAGAATCTATACTCTAGTAAATTAAAACATTCAGAAGAAATGGATTCCTAGGCACACATGAACTACCAAAGTTGAACTAAGAATATATAAAAATGCAAAATAATCCAATATCAGCCACTGAAACTGAAGAAAATATATCATGTACATGTAGAAATACCCTATGATGAATGTACCTCTAAAATGTACTAGTAAATTTAATCAACTAGAAATTAATGACAGGAACAAACTATAGAAAAGTTTCAAAACACTTAGAAATTAAACCAAATACTTCTTAATACTTGCTGACTCTAAGAGGAAGTCTCACAGAAAGCCTTTAAAAATGCCTAGGACTCACAGCAAAGCAAAATAAAGCATATGCACCATAAATATGTCAGATACAAATAAGGAAATGATGAGAGAAATTTAGATAAATAATTAAATGTATACACCAAACAACAGGAGGAAAAAAGAAGATCTACTATCCATACTAAAGAAAAGAAGCATGTTTATGAAGTTTTCAACTATAAGAAGAATATCATAAATTTACACACATTTTAGACAAATTAAAATAAAGGAAAAATTTTCTTAAAAAACAAAAACTACCAAGACTCAACCAATATCAAGTGCTATAATGTTTTATCTTCCTATATCTAATAAAGAAACTTTTTAACTTAATAGTTCCTAAAAGTAAAATCCTAAGGGCAGGACATACTGACTGTAGAATTTTAGTAAAGCAAACAATTAACAGCAGTTTTTTACAATCTTTTCCAGGAAATAGAAAAATAGTGAATACTTCTCAACTCATTTTATGAAGCCAGTATTACCCTAATTCTGATACTAGAAAAAATATTCCAATGAAAACTACAGACCAGTATCTGTCATGAACTTACTATCAAACTTTCAGCAAAATATTAATCCCTGGAATTCAATGGATTTTCTAAAGTATACACAATGGCCAGCAGGAATTATTGGAGGTATACAAAGCTACTTGAAATTTAAAAAATCACTGTAGTGCACCATATGAACAGTCAAGAGGAGAAAAATCACATATTTCAATAGATGCAGGCAATTATTGGACAAAATCTAATCCATTCATGATTAAATCTCTCATAAAGTTAGTATGACAGGAAATTATTTCAACAAGCTAAAAATCATCTACAGAAAACCAGTTGCTAACAACATATATAAATGTGACTGATTGAATATCTTGTTCTTAAGATCATGAATGAGGCAGGATATCTGATTTTACCACTGTTATTCAAAATCATAATGGGAATTACACTCACTGCAGTAATTCAAGAAAAACAAATAAAAGGCATAAAGATTATTAGGGAAGAAAATCACCCACATTTGCAAATGACACAATTATTTTTATACAAAATAGTAACCCAAAACAACTATTCCTAGATGTATGATAAACATACATTGCCCTATATTAGTAATGATAATGAAGATTCCAAAATGAAATCAAAATACTACTTGCAAACAGCTCCAAGGAAGTGAAATATTCAGGTACACCCAAAATGAATATACTGTATCTTTACCATGAAAAATATTTGATGCTAATAAAATAAATCTATAGATGAAAAAATTGGACAGAAACATTGCATGCCTAGATTGCCACATGGTACACATGATAATTCACCTCCAATTGGTTTCTGCACTTTCCATAAACAGTTAATGAAGGATGGTGTGAGCATAGATATTCCTCAAATTTGAATAAAAGAGCACAGACTCTACAGTCGATAAAACAATCATTATAATGAAATATAACATGGGAGGAATCACTGCACATGAACATATGGATTAACTTAAAAATGGGAGATATCAGGAAAATGTGATTTTAATGAAAAGAGATACACAGATAAGTGGAGCATACTATGGACCAAGAAATAGAAATACAGAGAAATGCTTACCAGACTTTTGACAAAAGAATTATCTAGTTAAATAAAGAAGAGATTTTTTTCTACATTAGAGTATAGTAATTGGTCTTCAATAGGCAAATAACAATAAAAATCAACGTGAATCTATGTTTCACACATTGTAAAAGAAAACCCACACAATTAGACACTGAATAAAATTTAAAACATAAAGTTACAAATCTTTTGCAACAAAGAAAAGATGTGATAATCTAGGGAGAATTAGACCTAAGGTAATGTTAACAGATTTGACCAGAAGCAAAATAAACCTAAAGGGAAATATTGTTAAGGTGGATCTCATCAACTTGAAAAGAGTTATTCTTTCTAAAATCCATATCAAGTGGAAGAAAACACAAGAATAAATATACAGAATATATTTAACAAACAATATACCTGAATATGACTTAGTATCTACAATATATAGAGTCCTCAATTATGACATCACAATAATGGTAAAATAAACTTTAAGTCTTTCTTTTCACAGAAACAAACAATAAAGTGGCAAAAGGAGACAAAATCAACTTTTTTTCAGTATTTTCAATTTTACTGAAAAATGTACAAATTTCAACACTTAAAGATAAAAGTGTTTCATCTGATAACTAGAAACCATGGAATTTTAAATTTTCCACTTCCAATACTGACTTCAGAAATGAAGCTGTCAACTGCTACTCCTTTATAGGTTGCTAAGGCCAATAGGATCATTATAAACATTATGTTCAAAGAAACGTGGCTTTGTGTTTCAACCTGTCTGTAGCTTCCTCTAGATCTGCTGCAAGGGATTTTCTTTATTTAGCTTAATTCAAAAATTCCGCACGCGAGGATGACTTCCTGGAAGCATTTGTCAGAAGCATTTCAAGGTACAAGTGTTGCTTTCAGCAGTGAGGAACAAGAGACCAATAAATGGAACAAAGAACCCATGCAATTCATCAAAATAATATAGAAATTTTAAACAAATATTCATTTAACCTCAGAACATCTAACTATGTAAAGCAAATGTTAACAAAACTAAAGGACGAAATTGGAAGCAACACAAAAATGCAGAATCTATCTACAGAATGGGAGAAAGTCCTTACAAATTCTGTATTTGAAAAAGGCAATGAAAAATGAGCAAAGAATCTAAATAAATGTTTCAAAAAGGACATAGAAATGGATAACATGTACAAAAATGTTTATCACCCTTAATTGTTAGAGAAGAGCAAATTGAAACCATAATGAGATAGCACTTCACTCCTACTAGGATAACTACTGTCAAAATCTCTAAAGAGTTGAAGATAACAATATATAATATAACAACCACTGTTAATTCCTATCATTTTGTTCTGAAACCCTGTATCATTTTTATTGGTTTTGCTTTGTTTTGTTTTTGTCTATGTTGTTGGTATTTTGTTATTGTTCTTTATTTGTTTATTATTATTCACATTAAAATAAAAAAATTTCAATATATACTGTCCAGTATGAGGAGAAATGTGAACTCTCTTACATAGTTGGTGTGAATGCAAATTAATACAGCCATTATAGTAAACAGTGTGGATTTTTTTTTTCTCTTTTTGAGAGAGGGTCTCGCTATGCAGTTCAGGCTGGCCTTGAGCTCACTTTGTAGCCCAGGCTGGCCTCGAACTCTCAACAATCCTCCTGCCTCAGGCTCCTGAGTGCTGGAATTACAGGCATGCGCCACCACGCCCGGCTAACAGTGTGGATTTTCTTCAAAAATTTAAAAGGAAAATATCGTATGATCAACCAATCTCATTACCAGGTGTATATCCAAGGGCTGTGAAATCAGTAAGATGAATTTTTTCTTTTTGGTCCTGGGAATGGAACTCAGGACCTTGTGCTTGCCAGGCAGGTGCTTGTACCACTGAGCTGTATCCCTGGCACAAAATCAGTAAAAGGAAGTGGCATTTATATTCCATGTTCATTAAAACATTATTTACAATATCTAAGATGTGGAGCCAAGCTAAGTGTCTATCAGAAGGTGGGTGGATGAAAATCATTGGAATATATACACCATGGTATGTCATTTAACTTTAAAAAGGAAGAAATTCTGTTATTTTTGCCAACATGGATGATCATAGAAGATTCTATATTAAGTTAAATATACAAGGAACAGAAAGACCAATGCCATATAAATTTCACATACTTGTATAGTGGAATCTAGATAGGTTGAACTCATAGAAATAGAAGGTAAAATGGTAGTTACTAGAGAGTTAAGGGGATGAGAAGTTAGATGCATTTTGAACAAAGGCACAAAATTTATATTAAATAGAATAAATTCAAGAAATTTATAAAATATGGTGCCTATAGTTAATAACAATTGTAATTTAATAACTGCTATGAGAGTAGATTTTAAGTGCTCAAAACATAAAAATGATAAGTATGTGAAGAGAGTCATATAATTGATCCACAATGTTTTCATACCCCAATGCATCATGTTATACATTAAAAAAATATAATTTCATTAATTTAAAACTAAAATACACATACTTACCTGGCAGGGGAGATACCATGATCATGAAGGTGGTTTTCCCAGGGCGAGGCTTATCCATTGCACTCCAGATATGCTGACCCCTGCGATTTCCCCAAATGTGGGAAACTCGACTGTATAATTTGTGGTAGTGGGGGACTGTGTTCGTGCTGTCCCCTGATACTGTAAAATAAATAAATAAATAAATAAATAAATAAAATTAAAAATAAAATAGTAAAAAGTGAACAATTAAGTGGCACTTAATAACTCACAATTTCATGCAATCAACACTCCTGCCTAGATTCAAAACAATTTTATCAACTTTATATATGAAGAAAATCATATAATTATAGAAATCACTAAATTATGCCCTGTTTCAACAGATTTAACTATTCTGTGTATTTTATCAATAAAATTTTACAATAGATGACTTTCTGTACCTGACTATTTTCACTTGTTATAACGTTTTTGTGGTTCAACTATGTTGTAGAATTTCACTGTATTTCATTGTTTTTTATGCCTGAATAATATTCCATTGCATGTGATATAACTATTTAATTATTTTTTGTTGATAAAAATTTAGATTGCTTCCATGTCTTGACCACTGTGAGAAGATCCTATGAATGTTTGTATATGTGTTTCTATTTCAGTATATATTTTCAATTCTTTTAGGTGTGTATCTAGGAAAGAAACCCCACGTCATGTGGTAGTTCTGTGTATAAACTTTTGAGGAATACCTGTTTTACACAGCAGTACACGACATTCCATGCACATCAGCAGTGAGGACAGATCAAACTTTTTCTACTTCATCTTGTGCATTCATTATTTTTCCACCTTTTTCTGATTGCAGATAACATAGTTTGAAATGTCACTTCATTTTGTCAATAAGGGCTTTTAAATTTCTTGCACATATAGGGAAATTGAGAAGACCATATGTGCCCACAATGCTGGAGACATTTTCAGAAAAGAATTGAAATGATCTGGATTAAATTTCTGACTTCTATGTTACAGTGAAGTTTTTTTTAAAGTATGCCTTGAAACAGAAGGTCTCTCAGTGTGTCTCTTAGTACTATCATGCCCTGAGAATAGGTCAAAGAGCAAATGAAATATCACAATCAAGATAGGGTAATGGAAGGACTAGACCTTCCAGAAATAACAGATTTGTTGGCCAGGCAACTAACAATCCATTACCATCTAAGTTGCTTCTTGAAGGCAAAGGAGCTGCAGAAAAGGAAATGAAAGAAAATGCCTATGAATACCAGGTAAAACCATGTGACCGTTTGAAGAAACAGGTACTTCAATTGTCGTAAGTATTTGATTGTGCATTTTAATGTGTATATATGCATATATTTGTACATAAATAAACATTAATGAGAAAGACATTCACACAAAGTATTTTGCTTATTTCCTTCTCTCTTTTCCTTTTTTTTTTGTCTTTTTGAGACAGGGTCTCCTTATGCAGTTCAGGCTGGCCTTGAGCTCACTTTGTAGCCCAGGCTGGTCTCAAACTCACAATAATCCTCCTGCCCCAGCCTCCTGAGTGCTGGGATTACAGGTGTGCACCACTATGCCTGGATCTCTTTTCCTTATGTAACACGAGATGTATGGAATTTATACCATAATATTTAAGTCTTGTTAATTTTATATCATAATGTTCATGCAATCATAGTATTGAAATAGAAGAATTAACTTTACTCAATGACCTACTCTACTTTTTGAGAAGGATTTAAAATAAATAAATTAAATTTAATATATACATACTGAAATATTATTCAACCACATAAAATAAAATCCTGTCATTTGTGGCAACATTAATGGAATGAGAAGACATTATATTAAGTGAAACAAGCCAAGCACAGAGAAATATGTAATGGATGTCCTCTAATTTATATCTATGACATTCTTCCAGAAATTTATAAGAAGAGACGCTATGTAACTTTCCCAAAAATGGTCAAGTTGTAAATTGGAGAGTCACATGTAAACAAGTTTTTTAATTTAAATTTCAGTACTTACGCAATCCTACATCTGGATCTATCATTTTCCTATGGATATTTAAAATAAGATTTAATGTGACATTAAGAAAGCATGCAGAGAACTACAAAAATAAGGTCATAAAAGTAAGGAGGGTACAATCCTTTAAAATGGCAATGCAATGTGTGCAATAGCTATCAGGAGAAAGGAGAAAAATCAGGTAATTTTTTCCAGTGCTGTCCATATTCATTTGCACAGAGCTCATGGATTATATCATGCTGATCACTCACACTTTTGTGTGTGTTAGCATTTGTAATACAATAGTTAAGAGTACTAATAAAATTATTCTTTATTTAAAATACACAGTTCAAAAGAAAAATACCTACTAACAAAAATGAATTTAAGGTAACAAGATTGTGTAGTTAGGTCATATAAACATGTCCAATTTAAATTGCAAACTCTTCATTCAGATAAACCACTATTATTTAACTGATTTTTGCCCAGTATCAAAACCATACTAGATTATTTAGCTGCTAGAAAACCACTTATATTTTTTTCAGGCTGTCTGGACTTATGACAACAAGGAAAAACTGTACATGTACATAGAGAGATTAAAGATATAATAGCAAATAAGTAATGCATTTGCCAAACTTTCTAAAATTTTAACCCCAGCAAACTTTGCTAATATATCATGGCACTTTTCTTTATGGAGATTGGACTTCACCTCAAACTACCATTTATCATAGCCCTTCCTAACACTGCTATTCATCAGAAAGTGTTTCCATGGGAGTTCAAATTTCTTTAGTGTCTATAGTAAAGAATATCTTTTATAGTTCTGTAATACCAGTATAAATTGCCTTATAAGCAGACAAAATATACTGTAAAATTATTCCATTTCCACATTGAATTTTTCCTTAATATTTGGAACTTTTCAATTCATAAAGAACAAACAAACAAATACAAACACAATTGCTGTTGTAACAGCTAACATTTTTTCAGGGCAAAGGCATAACCCTTTCAGTTTATTGGAAAATGGCTGTCTAATGACATTCTACTATAGAGACAGTAGACTCATGATTCTTTTCTTTTCACTCAAACACTTTCCATTACATCTTTCTAACTTCTTTGATCACACTGTCCAATAAGAAATCTTTCACCTTATTAAAATCCAGCTTGCATAACAGTGAAACACTCATTTCAAAAATGAATAAACAAATGAATACATAAAATCATCATATCGTAAACCTTAAATGTATACTATTGAAATAATTAAAGAAATACAAAATTCAGAAGTATACGTTTCCCTACTAACTTGCACATCAAATACATTCTTACTTTTCTGTATAACACTATATCTCATCCTCAATTTTATAATATAATCTAAAGTAAAGATTTAACTTTACTTTTTCCCCAATGAGCTTTCATTTTCATCAGAAATAGTTATTGAACCATTCTTTTTTTCTAAATTTTAAATATATGTAGCTAAACTAAATATATAGTACTATATGTAAACTGTATATATACAGTTTACATATAATACTGTATATACATATATACAGGTGGAGAGAGAGAGAGACAGAGACAGAGAGAGTTTTAAACAAAATACTACCATATTCTGGATTGTTCATTTGCTTTCTCTGATTTATCTTTTTATAACTGACAGTATTATACTGGAATAGCTCCAAAAACAATAAAATTATTTGGAATGAATTTGGCTAAGGGAATGCAAGATATACACTCAGTACTATAAACGTTTCTACAAAATTTAAAGATCTGAATAAGTGGAAAGTTACCAAACTCAAATATTGATGCAGTAGATGACTTAATTTTGTTACCCTAAGGGTTTGACAGATTCAACTGAACCCTTACCAAATGACAATGGCATATATGCAAAACTAGAACAGTCAATCCTAAATACCATAAAGAACAGCTAAAATAATCTTGCATAAGAAAAATAAAATATGTGAAAATAACTTGGACTGCTTTCTCATACCATATTAAAAATTACTGAAAATAGATAAAAGATCAAAATATAAATGTGAAATTTAAAACTTCTAAAATGTGGAAGTAGTTTGTATGACCTCACGTCTTTAGGAGGTATTAAGATATGACACCCAAAGCAAAAGAGCAAAGAAAAAACCATGTAAACCAATAATAAATTGTTATGTATCAAAAGAAATTATGAAGTAAGTTAAATAATAGGAAAGTATATTTTTAAGTCATATCTCATAAAGGTTTAGTCTCCAAAATATGTTATATGTAACAATTCTTATGATTAAAGAACAAAATGATAAACAACCCATATAAAATAAGGATGATGGTTTCAATAGATATTTTTACAAAGAAAAAAGCATAAATGGTCAAAAATTATGTATCCACTCCCACTTACAAACATTACTGAGTAAAAATTTAATAAGAAATGCAAAAAGGTCAATGTACTGAATCAATGCTAATACCCTGGATGTTGTCCTAGACTCTAGTTTTGTATAATATAGTCACTGGATAAAACTGAAAAAGTTCACCAGTAATGAGTGTATTATTTATTGCAGATACAATTGACTGTATAATTTTCTCAATAAAAGTTACAGTGAAAAACACCACCATCTTCAGTATTCAACTAAGGATGTGAAACTCTGGAAAGACTGATACTAATATTCATCTAAATCATAACATCATTTTAACCACTGGAAATCTTTGCTCACAGCACATCTTTTATGGATTCAATGTATGTGGTCCCCCAAAATTAATTTTCAAAATTGTAACTCCAAATATAATGCTATTAGGAAGGCCTTTGGAAAATAATTAGGTTGTGAAGGGAGAGCCCTCAGGAATGGAACTGGTGTTCTTATAAAAAGAGATTTATGTAAATGGTTATTATCCCACTACTTGAGGAAATAAAATAACAGCCATCTGTAATCCAGGAGGTGCACCATTAGCAGACACCAGGTACCCACACTTTGATCTTGGAATTCTCATCCTCCAGAATGGTGAAAAATAAATATTTGCTGTTTATCACCCACAAAAGCACATAGCATTCTTTCACAGCAGCTCAAACTGACTAAAACAAAATGTAAGTAACAAAAACCATTAGGAGACATGGGCTATCTTAATCACTTCCCTCATTGTTCAGACAAAATACTAACACATACAATTTAAGAGAGGAGAGGTCTATTTTGGCTTAAATTTCAGTCCAAATTTGGCTCATTCTAAGACAGAATAGCATGGAAGAGGGGCATGTTGGAAGAAAAGATGTTTATGCATGGAAATCAGGAAGCAGGAAACTGAGGCACGAGCCAGGACAGGAGATACAACCTTCAGTGTCATGTTCACAGTGACCTACCGCTTCTGAGAAGGTCCTACCTCCAAATAGCAAGCCAGATAGAATATCTGTAATCCAGCCACCTCCAAAGGTCCCACATATGATCACATAATGCTTTAGGGAGACATCTAGATATAAGCTGGAACACAAGCATTTTCAAAACTACAGTGTTTCAGTCAGGGTTTACTAGAGGAACAGATATAACACAACATATACAAATGTACAAGATATTACAAGTTTGGCTTACAGTGGTCAGCCACAGAGTTGGATGAGGAAGCATGCAGAAGGTATCTGCACACTGGAGATTGAAGAGCTCAGTCCCAGGCATGGAGCTCACTGCACTGTCCATGCAAGTCCATTTCAGGAGGCTGATGGGTCTGCAATGAAATGCTGAAGAATCTAAGACGAAGGCTGGAGAGCCTACACCAGAAGGCTGAAGAGTCACAGGCAGAAGCTGAAGAGTAGCAGACAGAAGCCGAATAATCTGTGCCAGAAGCCAGGAGACGACCAAGTTGAAGGCACAGACTGGAGCTCCTCCCCAGCAGCTGGGGCTGGGGATTTAGCTCAGCGGTACAGCACCTGCTTGGCAAGTGTGAAGTCGTGAGTTCGATTCCTGGTACGGGGGGGGGGGGACAAAAAAGTGCAAAGAATCAGCAGCCAATCCTTTCTCAATTCCCTTTTCTTATGTAGCCTATCCACCCTGGGGGAGTGGGCTGGTCCTCTACATCTACAACTTCTGCATGCATTCCTCTTGCACAGGCTCAGGACGAATACAAAGTAAGCACCCTGGCTCCCTGCTGAGTCACACAGTTAACCTTCTAAACTTCTCAAATTGACACAATAAACAACATCCCAAAAGGGTAAGGGCGTGTCCTTTTTACCCCAAGATGCAGAACTGCTGAGTCATTTAGCCAAACCTGTAGACTCAATGTATCAACCATAACATATGGTAGACATAAGTTTTGGACTTTCTGGAGAAAAGTCGTAAAGGAACCCAAGGCCACCATAAATGAGACAAGAATATTTCCACTAAAGTATTTAGTGTTTTGCTAAAGGAATTTTTTTTAACTATCAATGAAATAGAAAAAAAACCCATAGAATTCAGATAAGAGACATTTGCTACCACTTACAGATATGTAATTTTAAGAAACACCAGAGTTATATTGGATATGCTGGATTTGAGAAGGGAAACAAGCACCATATCTCCTCTTTGTATCAAATAAATCCATTAAGACACTTGGAAAATATTAGCAAATCTGCTTACTCCAAACATACTGGTAAACATGACACAATCAAAGGAGAAAATATTTGAATATGAAATTAAATGAATAGAAATAACCCTAATAGTCTAAAATGTATGAATTTGTAATTCTCAAAGAAGCAGAAAACAAAACCAAGAAAATCTTTGAAGTGATGATAACTAAGAATTCTCCAAAAATGATGAAACATGTCAAACTAAGACCACAACTGAAAACTAAACTCTGTAAACATCATAATCTTCAGATATATACACTTCCCATGCAAACTAAAACTTCTGTGTACAAGATGAAGAAAAATTCTAAGTATAGGTAGAGAGAAAAAAGACATTATATTCACAGAATAAAGATAAGAATTAGCCCAAATATTTAACAATAAATATGCAAGATAGATAATATTCCACTGATAATGTTGAAGAGTATAAAAGTATATATTTTATGTATTACATATTACATACAACAAATAATAAAATTATATTTGTATGCACTTTATATATTTCATTTTATATGACATATATGAAGTATTCACAAAAATATAGTCAAAATTTACATTTAAAAATTATTGCACTGAAAGACGCATTGTCATTAATTCTCCTTGAAATAATCCTCCCAACTTCAAACACAGTTATCTCATTGAAGCAGCAGATTAGGGCATGGAAGGCTGGCAAAAACTAGGATACAGGCTGTAACCTGAGGAGAAACAGAGATTTAACAACAGACTATGACCTATCAATCACAGTTAGGATGTGTGGGCAGAGCATCTTCCAATGGACCAGATCTAGGAGCACATAAAAGATACGAGTATTGACTTTGCTGCCACTGTGATATTGCTATATATCTCTCCTGTTTGTGCAGTGGCCAGTCCTGCTTGTGGGATGTATCTCTTCCTTTCTTTTCTTTCTTTCTCTCTTTCTTTTCTTCCTTTATTTCACTTTTCTTCACCCTTTCCTTTTCTTCTTTTACTTTTTACTTTGCGTCTTCCTTATGTTGAATAAAACTTGTGTTCACATGTTCATCTGTTGTCCAGGCTAATTCATTGGATGGAACAAAAAGAATCCGCAATCCCCCTTCACTGTGCCATCTAGTACCACCATGATTCTTTGCACTTTCCAAAGCAGTTTCAATATAGTTCGAAATAAGAGGGGTGAAGACCCATCACAATATTTTTATGAATCTGCCTTTCTGTCAGGTGGCACTCAGCAATAGCATTCAACAAAAATTTTATCACAACTCCTAAAAGAACTCATGAAAGAGAACTTCCACATCTGCCTCAGAAACTGGTAAATATCATTGAATGAGTATGTTTGAAGTGAGCAGAGTATTTTGAGAGGATCAATGGTATTGTACATTTTATTGTAAATTTTTTAAAATATTCATCGACTGTATATTTTGATCACCCCTTGTGTGTGGGTATAGGGTTGTACACCTATAATCCTAGCTACTTAAAAACTTGAGGCAGGAGTATCACAAATTTGAGGCAAGCTGACACAGCTTAACAGAATCCTGTCCCAAAGAAAAATTTAAAACAAAATAATTAGGGAGGCAGTTTACTGCTCCTTGAATTAAAACCCTGGTACCACAAAATAAACACACACACACACACACACACACACACACACAGAGAGAGAGAGAGAGAGACACACACACACACACTCCTTGAAACTTTTATTCTACAAAAGAAGTATTCTGTATTAATACATTGTCAGAAAACTGAAAACACTTTATTCTGGCTCTTTAAATAAAAAAATATTTCTGAACCAGGTGAAAACTTACAAGCTTGTATGATCTGACCAGAGAACATAGATATCAGGATGAATGGCCATTTGGAAATCTAGAGAAAAATCTGGGTCATCAGAAAGACAAGACTTATTTTCTTACCAGAAATATAAGTCTGAATACCATATGAGCCTGTGGAAAATCAAATTAGATATTTTAAAGAATTGATGAACTCGGGGCTGGGGATTTAGCTCAGCGGCAAAGTGCCTGCCTGGCAAGCGCAAGGTCGTGAGTTCGGTTCCCGGTACCGGGAAAAAAAAAAAAAAAAAAAAAAAAAAAAAAAAAGAATTGATGAACTCAAGTATGGTCTAGGTTTGTGAAGCATTTGAGCACAATATATATAAAAACGATCTTATCTGGTTAGATTTTCTTCCAATGACCCCACCAGGCTCTTGGAGGAATACCAGGAAGAATTAAAAGACATCTTTCTCTGTCACTGCTGCCTGAAAAAGGAAAACAACAGACTATGAATCCACCTTAATGTATCTGGTGGATCAAAAGTTTATTATGCTAGGATATAAAGACATTGTAGCTTGAAGTTTCTGGTGAAATCCAATCACAGCTGGGCTAAAAAGTAGAACAGTTGCAAATCTTTCATATTACTTATGAGCTAGCCAAAGCTTTATCTAGAGGGGAAGGATTTCAAAATCATAGCAGAAAGCTTCTGGTGTTTATCTACAGCTAGTTGGGCAGTAACAAGTGGGAGAAATAAGACCTACTCTAAAAAATGGGGAGGAAACCTGGTGAAGACCACACCAATAAGACATGAGCATATGACACCTTCCAAATATTAAAGCATAGTTACAAGATCAGAGAACGTTTTGTTAATCCAAAACTCTTGAGATTGATGGATTGTTGATTTTAAAGACCTTCCTGAACCCTTATACATACTAGCAGAAAAAGCAGTTTCACACAAAGTCCAATACAATGCTAGCTAGCAGTTTTAAAAATATCCACTGGACATAGAGCTAAGAACATTTTCATTATAAAAATTTATGAATGGAAAGGCATAATCAATTTCAGAACATCAATAATGATCAAAGATACCAAACAACATTGCCTACTAGTAATGGAGTCAGTTCTCCAAAACAAATAGCAATATTTAACATGTATTCATATTACCAAAAAGCTTCAAACCAAGGCAAATGCTCACAAATATGAAAAGTGATGTGAACATTTGCAAACATAGTGTTAAGTAGTTTAATGCATCCACTTTTAATTCATAGTACAAAACAGACACAAGCATAGTAAGAAATATAAGTCATAAAGAGCAATGTAAATCGACCTGATTAAATATATATATGTATATATATATGTGTGTGTGTAAATATATATATATATATATATATATATATATATATATCCAAAGTAGAACAGCATATAACCTTGTGAATTTTGCATAAAAATTCCTAAGAATATAACATATTTCGGGTCATAAAACAAATCTTAACAGAATTAAAATTATCTAAATTGTACAATGCATGATCGTAGACTACAATAAAACAATAACAAATTCATACATTAAAAATACCAAATATGTACAAAATAGTCAATGAACTTATAAATACCTATTAATCAGAGAGGAAATATGAAGAAACATTAAGTGTTTCAGAATGAATGAAATAAATATATGGCTTACTAACATTTATTTGATGCAGCAAATCCAGTGCTTTGAAAAAAATGTGTAATCCTAAATGCATATACTAGACAATAACAGATATTACAAATCAATTGCCTAGCCTTCTCCTTAAAGAAAATAAATAAAGTCAAGCAATTTAGGCCAAAACAAGCACAAAAATAAGATAGCACAAATAGATGAAATTGAGAACAGAAAATTAAAGAGGAAAAGCAATGAAAACAAATTTCAAGTTTCATTAAATTGATGAACTTATAGTAATTCTAGCTATGAAAATATAGAGAATACACAATTACCAATATTAGGGATGAAAGGAGATTTCAACAAAAATTATCCATACATTGAAATGATAATGAGAAAATATTCTTATCAACTGTTGTTTATGAATTTGACACTGTAAATGAAATGGACAAGTTCCTTTGAAAGCACACTCTCCAGGCTGTTTTAAGAATAAGTAGATAATTTAAATGGTCCTACATGTACTAAAGAGGTGAAATTCAAAGTTAAATACTTTTACTAATGGAAAAATGTAAAAAAATTAAAAGATTCAAGCATAGATGGTATCACTGGAAATTTCTAGGAAATATTAGGAAAATTTGTCCATACCAATTCTACCAGAAAATTGAAAATGAGGGCATAATTCCCACATCATTCTATGAGGCCAGCACTACTATAAAAATAAAAGGAATAAAGACATCACAAGATTTCAAAACTACAGTAATATCCTGCATGAATAGCAAAATAAAAATTGTCAATGGAATATTAGCAAGCTAATCAAACATTACATTAACTAAGCTAGGGATTATCAGGAAAACAAGTTTGATTAAACATTAAAATGGATCAGTGTAGCTTAGCTTACAAAGGAAAATATGATAACCTAAACAGCTCCAGAACATTTATTTTCTTAAAATTCAACATAATTCATGCAACACAAGTGTCAAAAATCCAGGAGTAAGTGGTAGAAGGAGGGACAATGTTGACAGAAGTAAACTTAGAAATAAGCAAAGATCATAATATAAAGACCAAGGAAATGTAAAGCATGCCAGTATTTTAGCTAGCATTACCTATTAACAATTCTAAAACCACTGTACATACAGCATGTATTGGTATTACACAAATAAGTAAATGAATGGTGGGGTTATATTTCTCAGTTGTGTCATGGGATGGTACAGATAAACCAATGTGCCAAACTTGAATTAATCATGTGATATAGTATAAGAATTGGACATCAGATGTAAACTCATTTAGCTTAATGTAATTTCACATGTATATATGTATGCCTGTACATGTATGTATATGTGGGCATTTATTTATTCATTGATGTGTGGGTGCTCACATATTAGTATCCACCCATATAGTTCCTAGTTTGGTCACCTGGAGGGAGTCAACAATAACGCCTCCCTGTATTTGAATTGCATTACATATTAGTTATTGTTTTATTTTTTTGTCTTGTTTTGTTTTGTTTTTCTCTGGTACCGGGAACCGAACTCACGACCTTGCGCTTGCCAGGCAGGCGCTTTTGCCGCTGAGCTAAATCCCCAGCCCCATTAGTTATTGTTTTAACTCAAAGTTGTAATGCATTTTGTTAACCACCACATCGTACAGTTAATAGCTGTGACATATTTAGTGGAAAACCTAAACTCTTTGGAGTAAATTTGGGGCATAAACATGAGACACTTTAATGTTGATTAATTACTCTCTACTCTCTTTATTTCAATTTCTGTTTCTTTACTAGGTGTCAGTATTCCTTAACATCTCCATTAAGTTCCATAACTTTCATTCATTTTCAGATATGAAAATATTTTTAATTAAGTTCTTTTGTCTATCTCATGTTAATATGTAGGCCCCTGTTCATTTGAAAATCTTTCTTCTTACCTTCTACCGCCCTCCTCCCACCACAAGATACATAACTAATAATGCCAGGAATGATAAGAAAGTCTTGTCTATTTCAACTTTCTCTCTTTTTACTGAATTCGATGCTCTGTAACTGGAGTAAAGAATAGGAAGATTTTAAAAGATGTTGTCCCCTGAGGTGCCATGTATGCTAGGTCACAAGGCTCACCAAATACCATTCTAACTTGTTGTATTATAAGTTTCATGGTATGCAGGAACTGATATCTTACACTGAAATTTGTTTTCTTGTCAGACTTAGCTATTTCTGGCTGGTTTCTTTTTTAAATAAATGTGCCTTTATTCCATACAGCAATGTTTGCTTCAAGCCTATAATCCCTAAAGTCATTCTGTGTGGTCCCTAATTCCAATAGAGTAACAAGTTTAAATTTTATCCTCCATGCCTTTCAGGAATAAGTGATTGAAGGGTGATGGCTATAGCCGTTTTTTTCACACCGTCCCACGAATGTTATTTCCCTTTCAGATAATACTGTGTGATTCATCAAAGCTAGAAAGAAGCATAGAGACACTGAACTGGGGATTGAAATGTTGAGCCTCACTCTTTGCAAACACTGGCATCTTATAAGGGATTTTTCTCTCCTCTGGCTTCTGAGAGAAAAACCCAGATAAAGGCAGACCTCTTTTTGACTACTATGCATTAGGAGCCTCAGCAAATGCTATTTTACAGATTTTCATGTTGGGAGGGAGGAAAACAGGAGGATAAGAGAGATAAAAACCAAAAAAATTTCTGTATAAATTTTACTTTATTTCATCAAATCTAGCATTTAAATATGATCTTGCCAGAATGTAGGGACATATATGAGGACCCTTGAAGTGTTCTGAAAGGTATGAATCACCAGAAAAATAAAGAAAGAAAATTTTCTTAGAAAAGATACTTTTCAAACAATGAGTGTTGTTTTTCTACCATGCAAGTTGATATTTTGCACATGTAGCACATTAAAGTGTCCAACATCTTCGCAGCAGCCTTCCCTCACTCCATTACAACTTTACTTACCATTTAACTGTATCTCCTGGTAACTGTATACTCCTGAAAGGTAAAGAATGCAACTTCTAGTTTATGTATGCACAACTGCAAACAAGAGCCAAAATAAATGAAGTTCTCTTCATTTGTTTAACAAATGTTTCAAACCTCCATATTAAATCCTCAATATTAGGAATTACACTTAGGTCACCACCAGTCATACTTTAATAAAGATGCTTTATATATATACAGTGATTGACTCTAAGACCATGCAGTAGGATATACAAAAAGCAAAATATTTGTACATACAAAAAGTAAAGTATAATTTAATAATATAATTAACACTATGGACACTTGTAATATAGTGAGTATTGGCACAAGATTCAGAAAGTCTCTCACAGTAGAATTAGAATCAGATAGCTTTTAAATGGCCATCTCTGTTGCAAATGTAAACTATTTTAACATGCTTTTCTTCCTACAAAATTAAGCTACGCAAAGTAAGCGTAGAAATTTTACTCTTCTTCTCTGTTCTGTTAGGATTTTAACATAATGCAGCATTTATTCTTAAATTTCAATATGTGTACCACTATTACCTCAGCAGTTTTTCCCTCACCTCTATCCATTTCTCTGGTTAGTTTTAAAATATGTATATTGACTTACATTTTAAAATCATACACGTTTATTTATGAAGAGTATGCTATGTCAATCTTTCAATTAGTCTAGTTTCCAGAGGACTGTGGACTCCAGAATGGCTGAGAAGGTACATGTCTCAATGTGTAATGAATCATGATTACATATAAAGTTAAGTAACTTTCCCTGAAGTGGTGTCATAAGATCCCATTAAAACATCACTAAAGCATTATATAATACTACCCTTCTGAAGATAATGAAGGCAATATTAACAGTAACTTATGATTAAATCAAACAAACAGAAGAGGTCATATAAGATCACTAATGGAACCATTATGGCAGTGGTTTCAAATTTTTTCACGTGATACATTAATTCTTTCAAAGTATCAATGGCCTAATACAAAAAATGAAAGCCCCAAATTACAAGAGAAAACCAAAGGAATGAGATTTTCGTTTCTATAACATTCTACTAGGAGTAAGTACTGCAATGATAACTTTTATTGAATTGCACTTATACCTCTCACAAAGTGCAATTATCTCTTTCTGGATTCCTTTTAACAATATTATAAGCATTCTGATGCAGACAGCACATAATCAACAAGAATGTAGTGGGTGTCTGCGGTGTGCCCAGCCTTGTGATGTGTTCTGGATATTATGAAGAAGTACAAAAATAATTCATAACAATAAGAGATATTCCTTTGGGTAATATTTCTTAAACAGTAGTTTATTTTCAATTACATATAGTTTTTTTTTTTTTTTTTTTTTTTGGTTTTTCTCCGGTATCGGGAACCGAACTCACGACCTTGCGCTTGCCAGGCAGGCGCTTTTGCCACTGAGCTAAATCCCCAGCCCACATATAGTTTTAACTGTGACCCAATTGAGACCATTTTTGCTTCTGGAAGATCTTTCATGGAAGTTTATAAACTATTTAAGGGGAGGTGAAACTACTCCTACCCTCTCAGGTTCCCCTGGCTGGGTAATAACATGTTAATTTAAAAACATAAAAGTCTACAAATGTAATATAAGGTTTATGTGACACAGGAGCCTTCATAAGGAAATAAAGACCTAAAGAAACAACAAAACTTAAATGCAGAGCAGCAACCTTGGGGAAGTAACTAAAGTATGTGAGGAAGATCACAGAAAACTTCCTTCACAAAGTCTATTTGAAAAGAATTCCCTCAGCTAAGAACGTCTGTTGAAGAATGTTTCCTTTTTGCTGGTACAAGGAAAACAGTTTTCATATGGGACTTTTAATCGTCTACTTTTAAGAATTAAAGGAAAGATTAGAATGATCTTGTATGTACTTTTTTCAAGTGTCATTAGCTCAAAATAATCCTCATACCAAATGATATAAAATTTCTTTAACTCAAAGTAATCCTTATGACAAATGGTATAATTCCATGTGACATGTTCCTCTACCCTTCACTTTATACTTTTCATGATAAAATTCTAATTATGCTTTTAGAATAATTCCATGTCTATATATCTATATCTAATCTATATCTATATGTATGCATACATGAACACACACATACCCCAATAGAAAAATACATAATAGCATACAAAATGTAAGAGAATCTAATGGTCCAATGCATGCTCATTACTCTTGTAAATATCTATTCAAAAGAAAATTAAATATATATTGTTTGGAATGCTCTACTCTTATCTGACAATTGATTACAGGCACATAATTAAAATACAAAAATGTATAGGTAGTATAGTTAACATATTCAAGCTGTAATATTTTATAAATTTATCACATATTATTTCTCAGAACAAAATCTTTAAAATCTAATGATTCCCAAGTAACTTAATTAAAAATTAAAATCTTAGCAGAAAGAAAGATCATTTAAATTGCTGATGGTTTCCTCATAAAAACACTTAAAATGAGCATAACATTCATCAAGTAAATTTACATAAATTAAAGACAGAGAATAATTTCTAGATCTATCATAAAACTCACATATCAGAATTGAGGAAATTTTATCACAGACAACAACAAATAAATATTGACTAAATTATAGGGTTAACACACACACTGAAATATGGATAAAATTACAAAGAATTATTATTTTACCCTAAACTTTTTAAACACTAATATTTTTGAGTAACGATGATTTTTGACAAAGTACATATCCTCAGGTGTTCCATAAATTTTCTTCAATGCCTCCTACCATCCTCAAAGGGATGCATTAGTAACAAAATTAACTGTTACAATTCAGTGCCAAGATAGCTTTTTGGTACAAATGACAACTTCTTTTAAGTAATTATGTAATAGGCTATAAGTAAGTGAAATATGAATATTACCCATTTGTCCCACTGCTGTTCAGATCTGCTACATTATCATTAATGTTCACAACAGTGCAGTAATTGAATTATAGAACATTAGCTACATGATTATTATGATCATAAACTACCATAAAATGAAAGTCCATGAAATAAAACCCCAAACTGTCAGTTTATAAAGCAATATTAAACCATATCTTTTGTTTTCTTCTGTGACCTTTTACCTTAAATAGCCTACACCAATGAAATATACATTACATGAAAAAATTCTTCATTGAAACTCTTTACTATTTTGTTTCATGAAAATTTTCAAATATTTCTGCTAGTAAAACTCACTTTTCTTTGTCTCGCCTATGTCAACTCCTCAAATGAAATCCTCTCATGTCCATCCCTCCAGTCCTCAGTTTCTAGATTGAATTGCACCGTAATTTCAGAGATAACTTCGATTCCTTACTGCTACTTATAGCAGTTTACTCTAAATCAATAGGTGTGTGCTTTGCATTACTGTAGTTCATTGGTTTTCAAGTTTTAAGCTACCAGCTCTTCCAAAGAATCCACTATAACTAAATTAGTTCAATAAAAATGAGCTTTTTAGTAAATAGTACTAAGATGAATGAGTCTCTATCTTACAATACACACAAGACTAAATTCAATATGTAGAAATATAAATATAAAATTAAATCAAACAAGTACTAGAAAATAAACATGTGTTAATTATTCTTTAACTTTTTCATGTATTCTTTCCAACTACTGTATATGTAAAAATATATAAATCTGATTAGTGATTTAAAAGCTATACTATTAAATGAATAAAAATTCAAAAAAGCAAAATATTTTATACTTTCTGCAAAAAATAAGCCATTTTGTTAAAATGGACAGGTATCTGTTCCTTTCAACAAAGATACGCAGGAACAGTTTTTATCTGTATTAAACTTTTCAGCATCCACCTCTCTTTGATTTCAAATTTACAGATGGTTTCTTTGGGGAAAAATTTAAGTTTTCCAAAGATTTTTGCTATGGTTTTTGCCCTCAATTCTCACTATAAATCTGGCAATATGTAGACAATGTTACCCATGTGATAGACTGAATTTTTGGCTGCCTTTGAATTTCCTAAGCCAAATCAATGAGTCCACTTCTCTGAACTGCAGTCTCCCACAAAATTTTCAGATATTGCCAAAAGGTAAATGTTCTTTTTTGCTAGAAGAGATGACATATGTCCTCTAGTCCATTTCCAAATACAGTCCTTATTTCTAATCAATACATCAGGAACCTTGCCTTTACTCTCTCATTTCTGTCAGTATTCTGGTCCTCTGACATCTGGCCAGAATCACTACCCCCAGCTTCTGCTTCTATCATTGTAGGGAATCTCCCTATTCCACATCTTCAAAACTTTTGAAACTCTTCCCACAATTAAGTTCAAACATTCTGCATCCCATGGTTATATACAGTCACACCAGTAACTCCTCTTATCTGGTACTAATTTTCTCTATTAGGTCCTGAACACTGAGACAAATACACCCAAAGGAGTATACATTTAATTTGGCCTATGCTTTCATGGGAATCAGTTCATTGTTAGTAGGATCCAAAGCAGAAATATCATGGTGGAAGTACATGGCAGAGAAAAGATGCTAAGTCCAGGTTGATAAAGATAGAGAGCATGGGAACACCGTCAAAGCAGAAGGAGTGAGGGACCAGGCTTAACCACTAGATCACACCTCCATGATTTATCCAGAGAAACGCAGAAGTGTGTTCCACCAATCTCCTGGACAGATCCCAAAGCCAATTCAATTCACACTTAACCTTATCTACCATGTCAGATACGATCATTACTTCCAAAAGCATAACAGTATTCACAAAAACAACAATTGACAGACAACTCAAAAAAGTGGCAGGGGACTTAAATATTAGTCAACGGACAATAAGTTTTCAGAGGAAATGTTATCAACCACCAGATATAAGATTCTATTATTACCACCAAGAATTCACATTGACAGAAAAGATTCAGACACAATGAGCACCCAGCCTGGGAAGTCATGACAACTAATAGTGCTGCGACTCTACTCTTCTATCTGGACACACAGGCTTGGGTGGGGGGTGCAGGTGTTTCAAGAAAGGAAGACGCCTTCATTATAAGTTGCTAGGTGAGAAGTATTCTTTATTCCCATGGGTTTAAGGTTTTATCTCAACTAGAGATAATCTGCCAGGTGTTTCTAACCAAGAAATATCTGAGCCATAAAGCACTCTTCAACACTGTAGGGTGGAGCATCATTTACTCCAGCTGGAAATACTAGGTTGCCTGCTAGCTGATGGCATGGACAGAGTGATCAGGTCATTTTTATACATGGCAAAGAAGCTCTTCACTTATCTAGACATACTCAGCAGCCAAGCATCACTATAATGTAGAATTTGCCTTCCTTGCTCTAGAAGGAAATTTTGTCTTAGTGGGATGAAAGATGTCTTCTGTCACCTAGTAGTACTGCATGGGGAAAAAATAATTGTATCTTTTCTGGATATATCAGAAAGACACAACAAAAATGGATAAAGTAGAACAGGCGGAGATGGGAAACAAACAACAGCAACAACAAAAAAAAAAAACACTTGAAAAAGTAATATAAAATACTTCTTAAGTTTGGTGTTATGGTTTGAATCTGTGTGTCCCCCCAAAGCCTCAAGCGGCCACGGGGCAGGCATTTAAAGTTTGATTATGGGTGTGAGAGCTGCACCCGCCCTGGGGTGGATAGTTTGCATATGTAAGGGAGAGGAAGAGAGTGCTTGAGGCCATTCCTTCCCCATTCCTCCCTGGTGTGGGGTTGTGGCTTTTGCTGTGTTCTGTCGCCATGAGATGTATCCCTCTGCCATGTGCCACTCTGCCTTTTAATCTGCCAAGTACGGACTGAAACCTCCACGAATTGTAAGCAAAATAAACCTTTCCTTCCTCAATTTTGGGCTTCAGGCATTTTTGTCCCAGCAACGAGAAAAAAAAGTAACCAAGATATTTGGTGAGAGACATACAGATTCCACATGTTGAATGAAGCCCACATAAATAACCCAAATAATACATTGTCATGGTACATAAAAAATTCTACACATTACAGAACAAAGAAGGTCTAGAAAACAATCGATAAGACTGCAATTTCTACATATTGTAAATGGATACCACTGCAAACTATGACTTATTTCTTATGTTTACATACTGGAGTGAGAAAAAAATGATGTTTTCCCATTGCTAAAATTAAGGCACCACGAACTTTATAAAAATTGATTCTGGAAAGAAGAGGAAATAAAGGCAAACATACATAAAGAAAAGTTAAAAGAATTTGTTTCCAGCAGACTCACTGTCAAAGAATACTAAAAGAAATTATTTAAAATGAAAAAAGTGATAAAATAAGGAATAATGGAGCAGTGAAAAGAACAGAACAATAGAAAGAGAAGAAATATAGATAGATACATTTGATTTCATTAATTCATCAATTATACTTAATAAATGAAATTAAAGGTATGATCCTATGATCAGAACAGTGGTATTTAAAACTAATGAATCTAAACTACTTCCAAGATTTATGTGTTATGAGTTGTGTTGCTAAAAACACATGTGTGTGTATATCATTATAATATGATATTTTCAGCTCTCAAGAAGATAGCTAAAAGGAAAATAGCTGGGCTGAGTGGAATTTCTAGATTTACTTTTTGTATTTTAAAGGGTGAAAATAATAATAAAACAGAGTTTCAAAGCAGGTTAGTAGGAAAGTAACAATGATTATTATACTGCTATTGTTATCCTCATAGAAGTGGATCAGAATACAAGATATAGGCATGAAATATTGCTCAACAGTATTAGAACAAAGCTTTCTTTTCATCGAATGAAGAGAAACTAGTTGTATAACTAGCTTAACATTCTACTCCTACTTTCTTTAAGAATATGATCATTAACACATGAATGCATAAAGAAAACATGGTATTTAAACACAATGAGATACTTCTGTGATATAAAGAATGAAACATATGACTCACTTTTTTTGAATTGGATGCACCTTGAGGACATAATATTAAGTGAAATATAGGAGGCATAAAAGCTTAAATATTTCATGATTTCTTTTTTGGAGAAACCTGAAGTATAAATAATTTGAAGTACAAAAGAAAAGATAGATAATAAGAAAGATGGAGATAGATCTTTTGCACATGGGAAGGGAATCAAGAGATGGAGGAAGGAAACTAGGATAAAATAATAAAATGACAGACATAATTCTTCACATAGTCATTAATAACTGTCTTAAATTTAAGTCATCTAAAGATACTAATTCAAAGGAAGTTGTATGTCAAGCTAAGGAATATAATGAGCATTATTCAGCTCTATGCTATTTTAAGACAACGTCTTTAAATTCAGTGAAATGTTTGAAATTGACAGGATGGATAAAATATGCAATACCAAATTTAAAGATGAAAGGAAATGCTATATTAATATATGATGAACAAACAAGAGAAAAAAATGGCTAGAGATGTGAAGACACTATATATAAATAAAGATGTAACCCACTAGAAATATATAATTGTAATAATTGATATTGTTTAGATATACAATGCTCCCCCAAAAAACTTATGTGTTCAGAAGTGGGTCCTGGTGAGAAAGGAAAGGACACTAGGTGCCTGACTTGTAAAGGTGGATTTTGCTCTTTGGTTTCTCCTCTGTCTCTCCACTTCTTGATCACCATGGAATGAGAACCTTTCCCCTTCATGCTTTTCTGCCAAACAATTTCTCACTGAAACTGTGAGCCAAAATAGACATCACCTCCTTTTGCCAGAAACAGGAAAGTGTTTAACACATAAACCTGGTACCAGTACTGAATGCACTGGAACACTGTTAGGTGTCCATGTCTTTCAAAAATCTTAGGAGCTCATTCACAGGAGTTTGGAAAAATTTAGACATGCAGGGAGTAAAGATCTAGAATGTTGCATGGAGCACTTGACGTGCAATACTGGTCAGAGGTTAGAAGACTAAATGATCACAGTGATGTGAGCAGGGAAAGCCAGACTAAGGAGATTTCAGTTGGAAACAAGGGCTTCCCTGGCAGTTAGACTAGAGTCCATGTGTTTTGCACTATGGTAGAAAATTTGTCTACATTGTGCTCACATCCTGAGATTTTGCAAGTGAATGAAATTGATAGTAGTGTACTAATGAATCTATCAGAGGAAACCTCAAGGCAACCCAAAGTTCACACCATAGCATGGTTAGTGCAGGCTGCTTTTAGCCAGATCTACAGGAGAAAATAGGAGAAGCAAATGGTGTGGATTTTGCAGATTTATCGGAAAGGAAGGACCTGCAATGTTGGGGTATAAGACCACATATTTGCTGCAGTGATATGCATTAACAGAAGTAAAGTAATTTCTACAGGGACAAGAGAAAAAAAAGTCTTGAGGGAATCTCAAAAGTCAGCAAGATACCAATAAGCACAGGGTCAAGGGTACATGACTGTAAATCTTTAAGAAGAGATTCCCTGAAATGCTTATTCATTCAAGCCCAGTCTAGGGAAGTGTATACTTAAGTTCAGTTATCCAAGCGCTCAGAAGCTGCTGCCGTAATTTTCAAAGAAAGCATGGCTACTGCTTAAGTTGGAAATTGATCTTGGGATCACTCATTTGTGGATGGTTTTTCAGTCATGCAGAATGCATCAGTAATGGAATCATGGAGGGTTTTATCAGGTTTCAGAAGAAGTCTTAGGAGGCCAAACGCCAACGTGTGGCAGGATCACATTTTCTTCCAGCAGTCCATGAGAGGGCAGTGTTTGAACCTGGGAGAGTAAAGGCAAAGGTACAGTTGACACACCTAGAAGTTGGAGGTGTCAGGAGCCTGGATCATTTGACGCGGATAGCTGTGAACAGTGAGTCAAACCATCCCAAGAGGGGAAGCCATGGTGGCTTCAACTGGCTGGGCTATAGAGACAGAGCTGCACAAACCATTTGTCTCGCATTTCACCACAACTTGTTTTGGGTGCTGGACGTGCTGCTACAGCATTTTAATAATTCAAATTTTCTGAGACTCAAGAAGGCAAACCCTCAATTGTAAGCACATATAAACATCAAAATAAAGTTAAGGGGCTGGGGATTTAGCTCAGCGGCAAAGCGCATGCCTGGCAAGCGCATGCCTGGCAAGCGCAAGGTCGTGAGTTCGGTTCCCGGTACCGGAGAAAAACCAAAAAAAAAAAAAAAAAAAAAAGTTAAATACTTACAATATAAAATAGCAATGGGCAAATTTTCCAATTGTAAAAGGGAGGCATAAGGAAATCAACTGATTGCAGACCAGGGAATATTGTCAGGAACATCCCTTATTTTTCCAATGTAAATTTGTTTTTTTTTTTTGTTTTTTTTTTGGTTTTGGTTTTTTTCTCCGGTACCGGGAACCGAACTCACGACCTTGCACTTGCCAGACAGGCACTTTGCCACTGAGCTAAATCCCCAGCCCCTTTTCCAATGTAAATTTGTACTTTAGCATAATAGTAGCTGGTGGTGCATCTCAGTACCTTTCCCCTGAGGGTTTTAGGGAGCAATCTATGTGTTTACAAACTTGGTATGATGAACAGCAAGGTATGAACTCATGTGTAAAAGTGGCAAAATGTGACTTTTACCCACCTTATGCTCCATGTAACTTTGCATTGCATGTGTTTGCCAGAGCACAGAGAGTCCCACTCCATTCCTCGATTTCTTTAAAAAAGTTTTGTTCTGTTTTTTCACATAGAGCTAGCCCAATTCAGTACAATGGCAAATGAAAAGCCAGATTTGCAAGTTTAAGAAGAGGTCAAAAAGTGAATCATAAGATTACTCATGCATGGATGATGAAGATGATCACTTCTGTTAAAATACCTGTTTTCATACCAGAATAGTGTTGTGGGTGGATGATGATGATGATGATGATGATGAATTTAATACTGGCCCTGTGAGCCAAAGTTCCTGTGACAGTGAAATGGAGCAAAAATTGACAGATGCAGACATAGAGAATGGAGGACTCCTTGATTCAGATGATGATGAAAATAGCAATATGAGTACATATTTTCTAGTTGAAAGGTGCAAAATGGAATGATTCAATGTTACAAGTAGGTCTGAAAATATACTGACAGTCTTGGCAAGGGTGAAAGGTATTGGACAGTATGCTAGCATTGCATTCAGTGTTGGAAATTTAATAGATGAAATGCTAGAAGATGCTGTGAAATACACAAAGTCTGAAATGCAAGTAAAACTTTCTGTGTGCACCAAGAGCCATATTCAGAAATGTATATCTTAGGACAGCTCACTAGTTTAACTGAAAGCATTGAAAGGTCTATTGTACTTAGAACAGGTTTTTCTTGGTAATCACAGGAATATAAAGGAATTAAGAAAAAGCAGTGGATCAAAATAAGGCATAAAATTTATGCACTTACAGATGAAAGATTTATTTTCCTTTCAATTTAGACATTTGTCTTAGAACTGAGCCATCAGGTCCTTATTCATATAGTAATAAACCAAATGATGTTGTTAACAGACTTATTGCTCCCATCTCCCAAACTAATTAGAATATGACATTGGACAATTGGCTGACCAGTTTCCAGTTGATGTTACATTTGCTAACAGAGCACAAATTGTCCAGCACAAGAACTGTGCTCAGGAACAAAGCAGAAATTCCAAATGAAATATTGCAATTTCAAAACACGGAATTGTATAGTACAATCTTTGGATTTTAAACAGATACATCGTTAGTCTTGTGTGTGGCAACAAAAGGTAAACTGGTACTGCTGATATCAATATTTCATTGTGAAGGAAATACTGATAGGGAAACCTTAACAAAATGGAGGCCTGAGGTGGAAACCTTCGACAACAAAACTAAAGGTGGAGTAGATGTTGTGGATGAGGTATGCAGCAATTATGATGTCACCCAAAACACAAAGAATCGGTCAATTGTTGGGTTTTTCTCAACCCTAAATGTGTGTGGCATGAACAGTTTGATAGCCTACAAAGTCAATAACAAGCACAAAATACCATGGAGAAATTTCTGAGAGGTTTAGGATTGGAGCTCATAACAGATCATTTACAGCAGAGAAAAATTAAAGTGTTTCTGCCTATAGACCTATGCAAAAATAAAAAAGAAATTGTGGAGCACACTGGTGAGCTCTCAGTAGAATAGTGAAATGCAGTATCCCAAAAACTTTCTATGTGAACTGGAAAACCAAAAAGATGTCACTTATACACTACAAGAAAGGATGGGAAAAAAAACATACATGCTACCAGTTTAAGGGACACTTGTGCATGGAATATGAAATTTTTAAGTGTGAAGACCACCTTGAGTGTGACTGTTGAAGCAAATCTTATTTCTGAGGTAGATTTTGTTTGTGCTTATATTGTAATTTACACAAGTTTTTATTTCTGATATTATCTCTTAGGGTTTATAAGCAAGTACACAGCTGATGTGAAAATTTTTTTTTTTTTTTTTTTTTTTTTTTTGGTTTTTCTTCGGTACCGGGAACCGAACTCATGACCTTGCACTTGCCAGGCAGGCGCTTTTGCCGCTGAGCTAAATCCCCAGCCCCCTGATATGAAAATTTTGATGGCTATTTTAAGCACTCATTACATATTTGATATTTCATTTTATTGATATCTTATTACCTTGCTAAGTGCACATTGTACAACATAGTAAAAAGCTCCTGACAAAGCAGGAAGAGAAACAAGTGACAAGAATGATCTAACATATATGAAAGGAAAGCTAAGAACATATATTGTCAGTGAAAGAGAGATACATGTATGGAACATGCAGTTATCATGTGTGAAGACTGACTTGGGTGTGACAGTTGAAGCATAGAATATTTTTATGGTAGACATTTTGGTTGTGTTTATATTGTACTTCACATAGGCATTTGTTTCTGATTTATGTCTTAGATTTTGTAAGTGTTATTGTTGATAAAGTGTGTCAATTTGAGGAACTAGAGGCTTGACTAAGAGAATCAGCAGTTCAACATCCCGGGGTGAAAAGGACATGCCCTTCCTGCTCTCTGATGTTGTTCCCTGTGTCAACTTGAGTAGTTTAGAAGGTTAACTGAGTGACTCAGCAGGGGGCTGGGTCCTTACTTTGCATTCATCCTAAGCCTGTGCAGGAGGAGGACATGGAGATGTTGTGAGTCCTGCATGCCCCCTGGGTGGGGGGAACCTGCTTACAATATAAGACAGGGAAAGATGTTTGTTCCCCTCTTTTCACTCTTGCTGCTTTTTCTGTCTTCTATTCCACCACCACAAACTGTTGCCCTCTGCCATGTGACACTCTGCCTTAGAGCCAGCCAAGTATGGATTAAAACCTCCACAAACTGTGAGCTAAATAAAACTTTCCTCTCTTAATTTTGTGTGTTTAGTATTTTATCCCAGCAAGGAAAGAAAAGTAACCAAGAAAGTAAACAAGTACACAGCTTATATGAAAATGTGGTTTATTCTAAACATGCAAAACATATTTTACATTCCTGTTAACTATAAATTGCATAATATATTAAGAACCTCCACATAAAACAATAAGACCAGTGAGATGTCAAGTATGTCTTACAAAAGAGCCCAGAAAGTAAGACATATGTGCTGTCAGTGTAAGCCATATGTGTGTATGGAATGTGCCATTGTCATGTGTGAAGAGTGCCTTAGTTGTGATAACTGAAGTTAAGTTTTTTTGTAGTGTGCTATTGGTATCTTCACTGTAGTTCATTTGGGAATTTATTTGTGCTGTTCTCTTTTAGATTTTGTACACCAAAATCCAGTCAATGATGAAAATTTTGATACTTTTATATAAACCATAAACATTAAAAATGAAATATTTTATTTTTGTAATTTTTGCTGTTCAGCACTCATTGTTTAGCATTATAAAACTCATAAAATTAAAGTTAGTATTTCTTCAATAGAGATATTCTAAACAATAAATGTGGTTTTGACACACCCATGTTTATGAGTCATTATGACAATAATGTGTTCTGTTCCTTTAGGCAATGCTGGCAGTGTTAAGAGGTTAAAAAACTCCTAGTGATAAACTAAATGCATTTTAAATAATGAGCTGGGCCTGAGCCGTTTAGGGTTCTGAGGTAGAATGTTTCCTTTTATATATAAAATGTCCCCTAAAGTGTGACATTTTGAAAGGCATTGTCCAGTTGGAGGGACAGGTCACTGGGTTTATCTCTGGAACTATGTATTGTCACTATTCCTCTTCTCTTTTTCTCTATTTTCTGGCCACCATGATGCCATGCACACTTTTCTTCTGCCATGCTATTTTTGCCTTGGAGTCAAATGGAATGGAATGAATCCAATGAATCTCTAAACCAAAATAAATCTTTCCTCTTCTAAATTGTGGATGTCGGGTATTTTGTCTCAGTGACAGGAAACTGACTAAAGCAACAATGTGTATGCAGGGGAGAGAAGAATCTCAAAACATATAAAACAAAAGCTGACAGAACAAGAGCCATACTGAAATATACAAAACCACAATCATAGTTGAAGACTTCAAATCTTCTGAAAGAAATTAATCTATAACCGATCAGAAATTTCACAAAATGTTATATGAATGGAACAGAGATGACTTCACTTTATTGGCCCAAAATAATCATGATGCTGTTTACCTCCAGTGAACAGGCTAGGGTAATTACTCGAAAGCCTACTGGTGCCAAACTCAAATGCATATACTTTCAAACACTTTAAGATAAACGTATAACATATTCCTGGCCATTTCATGCTCATCCAATTTGTGTACTCCATAGAATGGCACCCAATATTTACTAATAATATAGAGGACAAACCCCATATCTATAAAAGATTTCAAGCATGCTCTTCTAGTTGGTGCTTTCCAGCCTGGTGATTCCTTATCTTGCTGTTAAGAGACATCGCATAAACACATAAGACTCTCTCAGATTTCTTGTTCTTCCCTAAGCACCTCTTCATTTTCTTATTCTATGCTCAGAAGTGCTTTGCATTTTTCACTTTCTTTATGGAGACCTTGCACTACTCTCTTGAAGGATACATTGCTTAGCACTGTCTCAACACTGCCTAGTAAACTTGCTTCTCCTTGTCATGTCTTGTTCTTTAGTCAACTCTGACATCTTAAAAGTTTCCATAGGAAAACATAGAAGATATCAGTAATATTGTCAGCCACCAGGATGTAAATGGACAAGTAATTCTTAGTCATTTAATGTTGGAGACATGTCCTGAAAATGTGTTATTAAAGGATTTCATTGTTACATGATCCTGAAAGGCTGTCCCTACATGACCCTAGATGGTGTATGTCAATCACTTGAAGCAGCTGCCTGATAAAACCAAGAGATACAGTAAATATGAGATTGATCTGTCTCTAGCTAATATAACATGATATACTATTTTACAGTAATGTTTTTGTTAATAAGTAATAAAATATGATAGTGTAAATTTTATTAATAAGAATAAAATATGATAGAGTAAATATATAATCATGATCAACTATTATATGCAGTACTAAATTGTCCTGCTATACTTTTTAGATGAATGTCTGAACAGTAGATTTGTTTACACCAAAATCACCACAAAAATTTCAGTAATATGTTATGACATTGTTTCGGATACAAAATCCCTAGATGATAGAAATTTTTCAGTTCAGTTATAATCTTATGGTACCAGTGTCAAATATGCAGTTTGCCATTTAGCCAAACATTCATTACTCAGAACCTGAGTGTATATGGAATGGGCTACTTAACACAAAGGGGATGTGTATTTTTTCAAGAGCTCAAAAACAGTCATCAAGATAGATCTCATCCTGTGTCATAAAACAAACCATCATTTATGTTCAGATCATACGGTCATTCCGCTTTTTTGACTTAAAACATTTATAGATTGCAATGGATTTATGTAAATATCCAATGGTAAGGGTGGGGATCACTTGTAGGTAAGAATTTAAATATATAGAATGTGCCTTTGGGGATAATAAATTCAAACATGAAGTCACTAGTAGAAAGACACCGAAAAATCTCTTGATATTTTTGTTTTTGGTACTAGGTATGTAGCTCAGGACCTCATATATGTTAGGCAAGTGATCTACCACTGAGGAACTTACTAAGCTCTTCTCAGTTTATGATTTGAAACAGGATCTTACTAAATTTTCCAGGCTGAACCACCTCTGCCTCCCAAGTATTTGAGATTAGAGTTGTGTACCCCAACACCTGACTGAAATAATCAAAATGTTATGAGTTAAAGAATACATATGAAACCAAACAATTAAAATATTTAGGATACAGCTAAAGCACTGTTTAGAATAAAAACATTTTGCACTGAATAATTACATTAAAATAAGGGAGATTCTTAAATCAATGATTTTCCTCAATATACTGTAAAAAGGCAAGCAAAAAAGCCAAAGTAATCAAAGTCTATAAAATAGAAAGACTAGAATAAATTTTACTAAGATTTAAAAGAAAATAATAGAGGAAATTGGTGAAAGAAGCTTGTACAGAAATTAATAAATAGTGCAGTTATCAACCAAGCCTGATAAAAATATGACAAAATAGAATACATGAAGCATCTCTGTCAGAAACAAAAGGGAAGATCTCACTAAAGACCATGTAGCAATAAACACTATAATAGTTGTGCACTTTGAAAAAATTATACTAATAAATTTAAAATTTAAGAAAAATAGACCAATTACTCTGTTTAGAAACTATTGAAATATAATCAAAGTATTTAAAACAATCTCAATAGTCTTATTAATATTAACAATCTTGAACTAATAAGTACGTAACTCCCGTAAGAAATATCAAAAGACCCAGGGAGTTTCACTAGAGAATGTTAATAAATATTTAAATTAACACAGGGCCAGGGATATAGCTCAGCGTCACAAGCGCCTGCATGACAAGTGCAAGGTCCTGAGCTCAAGTACCAGTACCAAATAAATAAATAAATAAATAAATTAGCACAAATTTTACACAATCTTTTTCAGAGAACAGACAATTAGTATAAAAAAGAAAAGGAAAAATATCACTCATAAAACTGGATCAAAAAATTCTCAATAAAATATTCATAAATTTAATTCACCAATGCATGAAGGAGCAGTTATAGTCATGGTTATGTAACATGAAAAAGTGGTACTTATTGTAGGTATTCAAGACTTCTTCAAGATTGAAAATAATTCAATATGATCAAATATATCAATATGTTACATTATTAAAATGTAATAATTTCAAGAAATATGAAGAAAATTGTTTGATAAAATTCAATATCCATTCATGGAAAAAGCTCTCAGAAGTTTAGAAATACAATTATCTCAACCTTAAGAATATTATCTAAAAAATAGTAATCATACTTAATTGTGAAGCTTTGAATATTTTCACCTAAAGATCAAACATAAAGCAAAGATATTCACTTTCATCTCTATAATTCAACATAGAATTTAAAGGTTTAGCCACAAAAAACAAAGCAAAAAAAGAGAGATTATATCGACATGGAAGGAATAAATTTAACTTTATTTGTATGACATGATTATTTAACATAAAAATTCAAATAACTTACAATTCTTAGAACTAAGAAGTCAAGGTTACAGGACACAAAGTCAGCACGCAAAAACCAATCACAATACCATACACTAAAAGTAAATATGTAGAAAGGAAAATAAAAAATACAACATCAGCCAAGAAACACAACCTCTTCAAAGATTATTAAATACTTATATATGAAAATCACAGCATACATACAGAATCTCCATTGTAGAAATTCCAGTCCGATAAAGAAATCAACGAATATTAAAGTGATAGGACATATACTACATTAATTAATCAGAGTGTGTAATTCTTCTCAAATTGATCTATAAGTTTGCTGCAGTCAATTGAAACCTACCAAGGTTTATTGTAGCTATGTGAAAGTTACTTTAATATTTATATAGATAGTCAAAGGCTCTTAAACAGCTAAAATAATATTAACAAACAACAAAAAAGTTAGATTAATCATTCTACAAGGGGGCTAGGGATTTACCTCAGCCGCTCAGCACTTGCCCCGCAAGCATGAGGTCGTGAGTTTGATTCCCAGTACTGGAAATAAAACAAAACAAAACAAAATCATTCTACAAGATATTAAGTTTTGCTGTATAGCTGTAATAATCATACAACCAAGCAATTAAACTGCATTGTTGAGAGAAATTAAAATTTATATTAAAGATATATATATGTTTCTATGAGTTTTACTTTCACAGTCAAAAACTATAACTGTGCAAAATGTCTTGACTGTACAATAAGTTGAATAATCTGTAGTATGCTTATGCCATGAGTGATGGCTTATTTTTATATCAACTTGACTGTAACAACCTGTGCTCAGAAATTAAGTCAAAAATCATCTTAGGTGTCTGTGAGGATGCTTCTGGATGAGATTAACATTTTAATTAGTAATCTCAGTAAAGTGAATTTTCTCCATAAACATGAGTATGTTCCATTTAACCAGTTGAAAACATGAGTAGAACAATAGGACTGACTGTCCCAGGGGTAATAGGGAATTCTTCCTAACTTTAGAGTTGAACTTATAGACTAAGACTGCAATCAAACTATCAACTTGGCTGCATCTCCTCCTTGACATGTATAGATATTGAGGTCCATTAACTTTCACAGTCTTATTTATATGAGATCCATTCTCTCCCTCCTTATGCAGGCACACAGAAATACACACACACAAACACACACCATCCATTCATCCATCCATTCATCAATCCTTTATTCATTCTTTTCATTCTTTTACTCAGGAGAACCCCTACTAATAGAGATTTGGGTGTAAGCCTTGGTTCAAAGGAAAAAGATTTTTAAGAATTCAGAGGTTTCTGGAATTGGTACTCAGATCTTACTAGATTAAATATGCCGGTGATTCTACTTCTAATAGTAAAGACAGCACTGGTTATTTATGGCATGAGCTAATAATGGAGATATGCAAAATATCATTATTTGCTATTTCTCATATTACTTAAGATTCAAGGAGCTGTATACTATGTATACGACATTTTTATCAGAATAGTGAACATAATGATATTGATCAGATGTTCTTAATATCACTGAGATAAAAAAGAAAAAGATGTGTAAAGGGATTCAAATTCACAGCTCAAGACCTGGATAATTAACTTGAAAATTTCTATGTGTGATTTGAAATTGACCCTTATCTTCTGTAGCCATGGACTTATTTATGAAAAGCAAAGCAAGAATCTCATCCCATGAATGGCTAGATTGCAATGCAAATTGAATTCGCCACATCATAGGATTTCTTTTGCTTAAGTAAAGATATTGACTAGGAAGGATCTAGAAATTTGGAATGGGGACATATGGGAAGAACCAAATTAATCAGGGGACACTGAACTTCTAAATTCTCATGGGTGTTTTTTACCAATGTTATAATCCTCTCTGAGCTCAGCTCAGTTGAAGAGACCACCAACCTCCACATACAAATAGTTTTTGCATCTCACTATGAAGATTTTAACCTTGCAGTGCCTGAAGAATTTGTAATGGCTTTCCTTGAGGCAGCTGTTGGGCAAGATAATGCTAACTCTCCTCATAACCCACAGTTAGTAACCTTCTTTGTTTTTAGACCTATTACTACACTCAGGACCCTCCAGGTCCCTGAAAGTATGGTATTGAGTGTGTACACCCAGAGGAGGTGTACACACACATAAGAACCACTTGAAATTTCTAATTTAAACAAAAGTGAATAGAAGAAGTATGTGAGAGAATGGCTATTAAGGGATAATGGCCGAAGGACTGGGAAGTTGATTTTGGCCAAATTGACTGATATGAGCTTACTAAGAATAGAATACTCTAAGAGACACTTGAGAAATCAGATAAATTGCTAATATATCCAATAAGTTGAACAAATGTATAAGAACTTATACTGAAGGAAATAAGCCAATCTTACAAAGTTCAAAATATTTTATTTTGTTTGTACAATATACTTGAAATGACAAAATTATAGAAATGGAGAGCATGAGCAGTGATAGAAAGGTTATACGGACTGGCTGTTTAGGGCACAGAAGTTATAAAATGGCAGTAGTAGGGATACTTGTGGAGATGTAACTCTATCCAGACTTGGCAAAACACACTGCACATATATACCATTTGTATACAATCATAGACATGAAGACAAATAAGTTTCAGGAAATCTGAATGAGATCAATGGATTTTATGTCATTGTCCTGATTTTGAACATTAACCATAAATTTGTCACCTTGATTGGCTTAAGAAATATGTAACTTATTAATAATTCACTTTTTTGGTGGGTTTGGGTGATTAATGGAAGCGTGACCTTGGGTACTACACACGGCTCATGTCCTCTTCCCCTCTGCTACTGTCTTCTTTTATGCTTTCTGGTGATCATGAGCTCAGCATATTTGCTTCACCACTCTTTTCCAGCATGGCATTTCTGCCTTGGAGCCAGTTGTCCATGCACTGAGTTTCCTTATAGTGCAGACCAAAGGAAATCTCTCCTTTAAATTGTAGGTGTTGGGTATTGTGTTTAGATATGGGAAAGCTCACCAGTATGCTAACTGTAATAATTTTCAGTAATTTTACAATGTGTTTCCCTTTGAGATTAATTGGATCAATGGTATATGCAATTTCTCTGAACTATTTCTTATAATTAGACATAAGTTTTGTAATTTTCTCAGGATGAATATTTTAAGTTTAAAAATTTTAAAAGCACACACTAAAACAAAAAGAAAATACAGATGTCAATAAGACATATCTAATATCCAAAGCTAGTAAAACTGGAGGATCAAAATATTTGGGACATTAGGATTTAACTCAATAAATATATATGAGTCCATACTAACATAAATTATTAAATGATAGATAAATAAATAAAGGCTGATGAAGAGAGGTGCTTCACATAACAAACTTCAAAAAACAGGATGCAAAAAAAACCAGTAGAGACGTACAATTGGGGAAACACTATGTTAATAAACTGTAAATGAAGTCCACCATTGGATACTAATTCACTGAATGAAAGTTTGAGGAGAAATAGGGCTTGTGTAGTCGAGTGTATTTCTCCCAAGATACTCATCAAATAAAATGTGAAACATACATACTTTAGAGAAACCCAACAGATATTAATAGAATTAATTGATTGAGGTTTAAATTACCTCAATCAACAGTAAGAAAAACATTGACAATATAAACTCTTCGACATGAGGAAGTTAGGGTCACAATATCATTAATATTATATTTTTGCCAAAAATAACATTTCTCCAGTTACTATAAAATTTTAGAATAACTCAATTTGAGGAACATGCTACAAAATAATTTATTTGTGGTGTTAAAGTGATAGAAATCACAAGATGATTGACAATCTATTACTTTTCAGTTTTATGAATGTATAACTAATTACAAATAAAGCTAATACATATGAGCAACCGCATTTCCATGAATCTAGTTTCACTTTTGCTCCACCTGGGAAATCATTACTTCATGGTTGTTTGTGAGAACTCTAAACTCAGAGATTATAAAACCTCTGCTTCCTTTTCCTTATGAATACCAACAAATTTACTTCTCTTTTTTCCTGGCTGCAGGCCCAAAATTAATTGATATGAATCAAGGATTGGCATTTAGTGGATTTAATGCATTCAGTTCCCCCAACTCTTGGCATTGATGATTAATTCAGGAATGTATGTTTAAGCTAATGTGGAAAAATAAAACACAAGGAAGTGTTGCTGGAGGCCCATCAATATGCTGGTTGCCATGGTTTAAAGAAGTAAGTTCTGTGATCCCTATACTCATTTCTAATAGCATAAATTGAAGTTGGCTGAAAACATGACTGACACACAGAGTAGGACAGATCAATGATAATTCAAAAGCATCTCCTGAGGAGCACTGATATTACTGCTCTGCCTAAAAGTAGATATAGCCTCAGAGAATACAACTATTCACCTGTATGACCTCATAAATTTATTTTCATTACAAACACTTTGAGGTGGATTCTATGACTTATAACTGTCACTTCACATTATTCTTTCTTGCTTTCTTGCTTTCTTGCTTTCTTGCTTTCTTGCTTTCTTGCTTTCTTGCTTTCTTTTCTTTCTGGTAATAAGTATTTGAACCCAGAAACTTTTCACTGAGATATTACTCAGCCCTTTTTATTTTTATTATATTTTTATTTTGGGACAGGGACCTGTAAAGTCAGCTAAGTTGTCCTGGCTGAGTTTGAAGTTGCAATTCTCCTGCCTCAGCCTCCAGAGTGTTGAGATTACAACTATGTGCCACCTCTCTGTTTAGTGGATGAAGTTGAGAGAGTTCCCATTCTCCAGGAATACCCAGTATGTCACAGAAGTTAGGATATTTGCTGAAATAGGGCACAAAAATTGCACAGTCATAAACACCTACAAGTTAAATATTCTAAACATTAAGAAGAATATGGGATTATTTATAGCTCACGGGATCAGGGAAAAGCAAATGGGAGGTATGGCATTTGAGCATGGTTTTGTAATGTAGACATATACATGAATAGGAGGAAAGTTCAAGAATGAAGAGAAACATTACCAGGAGCTCAGTGGCCTTCTTCTGAACAGTAGTTCTCTTATTTTCTACATTTCATTATATAAAAATTTTCACAGAAAGTTTTAAATAAAAATGGGATTTGTGTGCAAAATTTTAGTGATAATTGATAATGTAATTCAATCTTTCATTTGCACATAAAAAAAGACCTACAAGTGGAAGAGTGATTTACCAAATATCACTGATTAATGGAAGACTGTTGATATTAAGCAAAAATTGAAGGGTAGCGTGTACAATGGCTGAATTTGCTTTTGAATCCTGCTAATATCTGTGACTAAATTTTTGGTTTTGGACTATTTGATAATTTTTGAAAGACTCACGTTTCTTTTAAAAATAAGTTAACTAACTTGCAAAGTTCTTAACATAATTAACATAAATTCTTCAGTATATTATACAGAATTATGCTATATCTCCATGATAAGTGCTGTGAAAATTATTTCCATAAAACTTTTGAACTGCTATTAAATTGATTTGTCTATTTTAGGGAAGGTGGCACCAACAGGGTCTTTCCTGCAAAAGCTACTCTGGTTCATGTAATGTATAGTAAGAGAAAAGTGCATTGTTGGACCTACATGAAACTCACTGCTGTGGCATGTAGTGCATAATCAGAATGTACCCATCAATTACCTGGGCAAAGTACAACCAATAACATCTGAGGTTGTTTGACATACCTCTTTCCAGGTGAGTGATAATAAACCAATCCATCAAATTATCTCTCAGGAAGTAAAATGTGTCATTAATGAAAGCATGTTATATTACTCAGTTCAGGTGGTTGCTCCAAATGATAATGATTTTTTCCTTTTTTCTATGCAGACCAGTATATAGCCCCAATGTTAGAAATTATGAGATCTCTGGTGACAAGTGCAAAATGAGGTAACATCTTCTCTGTCCTTGCAATAAATGTATATCACTAAAGGTAATCTGTGTTTTTCTTCTGGATCCCAAATGAGTTTTAAAGCATAATCCATGTAGTCTCATTAAATGATACTAGTTACAGAAGTAGGAAACATAAGTAGGTTCAAAATCAATTAAGGAGATAAAAGAATCGAATAACGTCAAATTACTTAATTGGAAATGAGTCAGGAGGAAGGTGGAATTAAAGTAGAAGAGAGAATAAAAATGATCAAGATGTTATATTCATCTATCAATTCCCCAAAGCAAACATCGCTATTCTCTATTGCAAACACAATATAATAAAGACAAAATAAATATGTGTGTGTATATATATATATATAAAGTATGCTAATCAAAAATAATTTATTGCTACTTACTGAAGAATTTATAAATTTTTTTAAAAATTTTGTATGAGTACTCCTTATATCTCAGAATAATATATATGCTATCATATGCTTGTTAGGCATCCCGTGAAATAGGACTCACTTTGTAGATGAAGAAACAGAAGCTTAGGTAGAAAAATATCTGATTAAAATATAGAGTTTAAAAGCAGAGCCATTTTTTTCCTCCCACACCATCCAAAATACGGCAATTGTTCCGCTTTTAGTTCTGAAATTCAATTACCCCAATATTGGTCTTTATTCTCTTCCCTCCTTTCAACAGTATCATTTGGTTACCCTCAAACTTGCCTTTGTCCTCATCACTTGCTTTCAAAAACTATCATCTTGCACTAAGCTGCAGATCATTTGTGGTGAATCAAAGCTTAACAGATTACTCACTTCTAATTAAATAGCCTGATTCTGTCCACTGAAGCTAATGCATTAAAGTATTTAATGTTTGTTTGGTAAACTGCTTTACTAAATGCTCCTTTGACTTTTATTGGTAATAAACATTAAGCATTTATGGCCTGTGAAAGCAACTTCCCATCCAGCTTATACTGTTACTATTTACAGTGTGTTAATGAAATATCATTAACTTTCTTCAAAGCAAAAGTTGTTTTTGTTCTCCTCTTTAACTTTTATTGCATGGCACAAAGAATAACTCACTAAAATTTGAATGAACTATGCTTTTACTGCCAGTTTTTCTAGAAAGAATACGTTGCTAACCCCAGCACACTTCAGGATTTAATGACCAGACTGTGTATTAGACACATACCTAATTCCCTTTCTTTTCCCCTCACACGCTTCCCTAGCTGCACTGTGGTCTCACTTGGGTACATCTAGACTTTTGCATTAAGAACAAAGTCAAAGAATTACGAGTTCCTCATTTTTACTGTGATTTGGTTTATCTTAGTCTGCATTTAGCATTTAATTCTCCTCAATGTAGATTTTTCTCTTACTTGTATTACTGCATGTTTGCAGTACATAATGATTACATTCACTACAGGTAATTGGTTCATGAACATAACTCATTTCAGTTCTTCTTTCTCCTTTCCATTCACCCCATTTTATTTTTCCAACATCAGATTTATTTATTTATGACTTTATAAAGTTAATAATAGAGATTTCTAAACTCCTATTTTTAATATGGATTATTTGTACAAACTAATGGTGTCTAGATTTTTTAATTGGATTAACTTTTCTTTTTATTTTTCTGAATTTGGTGAATTCTTTTTTTTTTTAATTTGAATTAACTTTTCAAGTGGAGATTCTCCAGGAGGAAAGAGTAGGGTAGGTTATGGGCTGATGAGCAAGGTCTGGACTCTTAGAAGTTAAGTGGAAATGTCTAAGGGTATCCTCGTGAAATTTTATGTTCCATCTGGAGGAAGTATAGTTATTGAATTTGTACTCCTATTTAGTGGAGTTTTTCAAAAATAAAATTTACATTAAAAATTAAATAAAATTAAAATCAAAATTTACATAAAAAAGAAGTATTTAACTCTCAGTTTTCTAACTCTTTTTTGGTATTATGCCCAGGCTTGTTTTACTATTTCTTCCTCTGAATATACTCAAAATGGGGAAAGGAGACTAATTACCAAAATGGCTAGTTAATTCCCGTGATTATCTGCACCTCCACTCACTTAGTAGTCAATATCATCTGGGAATATGCTGACCTTTCAAGGAAGCCACCTATGGCATAAATTAAAGATGAAGGGAAAGCTACTTCCCTGTTGTGTTGTGACAATGCTCAAAGAGAATATCAAAAGACTGTGAAATCCAAATGGCTTGTTGTATAATTTAGTTAATAATATACTTTTGAGAAGACAGGCACATGTTTGGACAGCTAGTTTTAACCATGTTTAACTTATGAGTCTCTGAAGGACAATTTATTTAACAGAAATATTTTAGTCCAAGTTTCATTTGTGGCTTTTGGAAGGAATTACAGTAGTTGGAACCATTGACTGATTCTGAGAATGAATTATTTGTATTGATAACAGAGAAGGGATTATCAATCCTGAAAATCCCAGCTACCTGTCTGGATATTTTTAAATTTTCTCCATCATGTGCTACTTACTGGCTAGTTAAAATGAAAAATAATTCAAGTATGGGAAGAAAAGTCATGTCTTTTCTTACTGAGCACAACTTGGCTTCTGTATTAAAGCTGTCCTTGCTTTGTGCTAATATTGAGGAAAATTTTCCTCTTGATATTTAGGCATAAATCATAGGCATAGGGAGTGTTTCGTTCATTTGTTTTGTTTTAAATGAAAGGAACCAACAAAAATAAGTACTTTCTCTACTTATCAATTTACAATATAAACAGATCTAAAGCAATCATTTATTGCTCTTCAGGAACATATGTCAAAAAATAAAACTTGTGAGCTGAGTTGTTTTGCTTTGCATTAAAATGCTGAAATTAAAACGTCTTCTCCTTTTGTATTTATATTTAAAAATAGTGTCATGTTGGCATTCAAAAAATCTTGAATTTTGAATTTTTGGGTTATGTCTGCACAACTTCTACTACCATTCCAACATTATATACAGGGAAACTTATGTTGAGTGGTTAGTGGTTTCCCAAAATTTCACAGCTAATACATAACACAAGCTGGGATTTCAATCTGGGCAAGTGGCTCCCAAGGTAGAGTATACTTTCTAATCCATTTTTTACAGTAGATAAACTAGAGGAGCTAGATAAATCAAAAAAAAATATTTTTCAAACCTATTTCTTTCTACCTACCATACGTTACCATTGTTTTAATGCATGGTTTTATGTTCCCACATGTGCATTAGTGAATAGCATGATTACATGCAGGCAGTTTTTGTACTCAACAGTTACTAAACAACTTAAGAAGAGTTTGTCAGGATAAATGCAGGTATATCTCATGATTCATAGTAATTAAAAGTGCAGCCAGGTGTGCTGGCACACACCTGTAATCCCAGCTCTTGGGAGACCAAAGCAGGAGGATCGTTGTGAGTTTGAGACCAACCTGGGCTACAAAGTGAGCTCAAGACCAGCCTGAACCGCACAGCAAGACCCTGTCTCAAAAAGACAAAAAATAATTACCAAGTACTGATGTTTTGGCTTACTACTTATGCTTATTATGTATTCTTTCCTATTTTCATTATTTTAATTGACTTTGTGAAAAAGTCTTTGTTCAACATACACATGTATATGCACATTTACTCAATTCTTCCACTGAAATAAATATTTACTGCTGCTTTGTAAAGTTTTTAGAGGCATAAAATCAAAGGAATAAATTAAATGATTTGGCTATAGTTAAGTAGTTAATCCATAATCTTTCCTACAATCTATTTTATGCTTTCTCTTATGGTTGACATTCTATAATTTTTCCATTAAGCAATATTTTATAAAAATAACTTGACTTTTCTCATTATTTCTTACTGTAAGGCAGAATGAGGACTTTTCTCATTATTTCTTACTGTAAGGCAGTCACATAATACACTATGGATGTAAAGCTAAATAATATTTTAAGTGAAAGAGATTTACCCGTAACGCGTGTATTCACGTTTACCTAAATGGAATCATTTTCAATATCCTGCCCTGTAAATTTTTCTCGTCTTTCAACAGTTAGTGATAAACAACCTATTTTAGTATATACTAGAATCAGATTTATGATTTATGTAATATCATTGTTTATCGAATCATTCAGTTAGTGAAACCTAGTAAAAGGAATATGGAATGTTTCAAATATTCGATGTAAAGTTCACATTTTAGAATGGTTAATATGTAAACAAAATTTTTCATTAACTCAAAATACAACTGAAATTACAGAAAATAAATGTATTCTAAACTATATGTTTATAACTTTTGAAAGTCTATGTGATATTGGGTTAGTCACTGTCACCATTTCTTAGACACAATATCTCACACTGACAAGTTAAAGCAGGGGGGTTTACTTGGGCTTACAGTATTTAGAACATGGTCATGTCCCCAGTGACTCACCTACAAACAGGCTCTACCTCCCAGCAGCAAGTTAGCTACAGAGCTGTAATAATCCACGCACCTTCCAAAAGCTCTGCTTCTAAACACATGAATATTTGGGGGATATTCTAGAACTAAATCATAAAAGATATTGAAAGTGAACAAGAAATTTTTAAGAATGAATAAAACACTTGGCTCTTATTATCTGAAATACCAGAACAAGAAAATCATGACTTTCCAATATTTATAAAGAAAATACACAAAACTAAGAAAAGTGTTTTTATGAAGCTTTTCAGAATAATGAAATTCACATTCTACAAATATTTAGAAGACAGAAAGCTTACTGTTGAAATTATTTTCATAGTTAACTGGAAGTACTACATTCATAATATCTGGATCAGTAAAGTCCTACTCTGCTTCTTGATTATACTCAGGAGAGTAGGAATGTTTTTTTCTTTCTTTCTTTCTTTCTTTTCATGTTGTTGAGACAGGGTCTTGCTATGTAGGTCAGGCACACTTTGATACTCAGGCTGGTCTCAAACTTGCAGTGATCCTCCTGCCTCATCCTCCAGAGTGCTGGGATTATAGGTAGAACATTTTTTATTGGCTAAAGCCCATGAATTTTTCTTAAACAAAATGAAAATGTGAGGTTAAGGTTGTAGTTTAAGTGTTTGGGCATGTCTGTAGCATGTGTGAGGATAATAGTTCAATCTCCACTGAAAAAATAAATGGAAGATGAACATCAGCCAAAGGTATATTCTTAGCTGAGGAATTGTGGAGCAGGAAGAGTTATTCATTGTCTGAAATAATTCTGAATATCCGCAGGGATAGTAGAAATAAACCAAAAAACCAAGCAGCAGATTCTGACATCTTTAGCTTGCTAAATTTAATAGAAAGTAACAAGATTTTTATGTAAAGAGAACAGGATACTTTCATGCCTTTTCTGTACCATATAATCTGTGCTTTTAATAATCACTTGAGATTACAATAGTTTAAATCTTGACTTTATCAATAGGTAAGCATAAATTTTATTTGGTTCAAGGAATTTCCCTGGGGTGATGTTTCTGACAACATAAAGAACTATATACACTGAAAAACCTTCATGAGCTGTTACAATTTAAATGCTACTGAAGGGAGCTGGCATTCCTTGGCTGTTGGCCCCATTAATCCATCTTCAAGGGGCTGGGGATTTAGCTCAGCGGCAAAGCGCCTGCCTGGCAAGTGCAAGGTCATGAGTTCGGTTCCCGGTACCGGAGAAAAACCAAAAAAAAAAAAAAAAAAAAAAAAAATCCATCTTCAAAGCTAGCATTTATATTGACCTATTCCCTCCTAGCATGCCATCAGTTTTGATCTTTGCCTTATGCCTTGCTCTTCCCTTTATAAGGACTCTTTTGAATATATTGTGTCTACCCGTATAGTCCAGTGTAATTTCCTCTTCTCAAAGTTACAGATTAGTAACCTGAAATCTATCTACCACATACATTTCTTTGCTATGTAACCTAACATATTCACAGTTTCCAGGGATTAGGATATGGAAATCTTTCAGGAACAATTATATTGACTACCACAAAAAATGAGAAATCATAAGCCTAGAAGATCAACTCATTATTGCAGCAGATTTCTTCCTTGTTGATATCTGAAAATCTGTGGACTAACGATTTTACCCTTCATACTATAGCGTACTAGGAATAAAGGATAAAGCCTCAAGAATTTGTAAGGTGGGAAGATGAATGAAGATCACTGCGTAAAGCCAGATTCCTGAAGCACTTATTGAAAGAGAACAAGAGAAAAATATGCCAATCAAGAAAGAAACAAATTTAAACATGTCTCAAGGTGTAACCAGAAAACATTTTTCTCTGAAGTTGCTTAACCACAAAAAGAACTCTTAGTTTGGACTTTAAAAAACAACATAGAAAACTTAAAGTATTTCAGAGTTTAAATTGTGTCCAGGAGTTTGATGGAAGGAAATCCAAATATATTGTACAAGAAAGTAGTTTAACACCAGACCTCAAATAATTCCTACATATTTCAATAATCATTGACTGACAATAAGAAGACACAAAGTACATGACCTGACAAACAACTGAGAATGAGATTTAGTCAGTATCAATAACAAAATGCAAAATCTGGTTATAGATTAACGACTTCTAGAATGATAAAACAAGTTCTGCAATCATCTCCCTCAAAACAATGACAAGTTGGACAGAATTGTGAAAAATTTCAGGACCATGAAAACCTTGCCATAGCATACAACAGATTTAAAGATATTTATCCAAGGGAAAATACTGAATATCAGTACTTACAGAGCATCTGTACTGCTTTATCTTGCGGGGTCTCTGATCCTTCCATCTCACACTAATTATATGGGTGGACTCATTCAAACGGGTATGAAAATCTGCAAATCAGCAACTTCTCGGCTGGAAGACACTGACATGACTTGGAAAGGATCACAATATTTTGATATGCGGGGCAAGTAGAAAGCATTATCATGATCACGTTGGCAAGCGATATCACATCACATCACAACCATTTTGAGTTTTGAAGGCTGGGTGGGCTAAGCAACATCCATAAGATGAGCCAGAAGATTAACAGATGTATAGAGAGTAAGGCAGCCATAGTAGGCCTTGGTGAAATTTAAAGCATTCACAGTTTATTTGGAGGCTATGAAAACTAGGAAGAATCCTGTGGAGTTATTCTTCCCTGGCTGAACAGGAGGCTTGTGAATGTGGAGACCCACATTGAAAACTTTTAAAATGCCAGAAATTTTGAAGCATTCTCAAGCCCAATATTAACCATTGGCAAATGATGGAAGCCACATTGTCTGAAAGTAAACAAGCCCAGTCTGTTATCAGTTAGAGGTTGACCACTAAATTATTCTGAACCAGGTGTTCTTCCTGTGAACAATGGCAAACACAAGGAACTTAAAAGTACAGTTTAGAAAACATGGACCACACGCTGTGGAAGAAACTTCACAGAATCAATCAGGACAAGCAACTAACCAAGCGAACAATAAAAAACCATGAGATACTGTCCAAGAACTTCCGAAATACAAAGACACTACACTTGAAAAATGAGGTGCAATGCAGGCATTACCAGAATTTTTCCTAAAAGGTTGAGAATTTGTTGTCAATAAAATACATTACTGATATACTAAATAAAAAACTATAGAGTAAAAATAATCCACATAAAGAAGAAAGACTGCCCCTAAAAATGCATAGGTCAGTATGAAGATCTTCATGAATATTTTATTTATTCTCCATTTAAAACATGCAAATATCAACATATAAAACTATTTTTAGGGGCTGGGGATTTAGCTCAGCGGCAAAAGCGCTTGCCTGGCAAGCGCAAGGTCGTGAGTTCGGTTCCCGGTACCAGAGAAAAACCAAAAAAAAAAAAAAAAAAAAACTATTTTTAATTTTAAAATGGTACATAAGCATAAAATATTATATATATTACATAAATTTATATATGGTAATGGAGAACCATGTAATGTTTCATACTTGTATACTTTATATAATGTTTAAATTTGTTTAAACAGGTATCTTCTCAGATGTTTATTATTGCTTTATGGTGAAAATTTTCAAAATCCTTCTCCTAGCTTTTTGCAGTCCACAGCATATTATCATTTATATATATATATATTTATTTATCATTTATATATATATATATTTATCATTTATATATATATATATATTCAAAATACCATGCAATGGCACATCAGAGCTTTTTCTTCTATCCGTTGCCGCCCATTGATAGCTTCTTTCAACCCATCACTTCCCTTACATTCTCTGCTATCTGGTAACCACTACGTGTTCTCAATTTCTACAAGATCAATTTTTTAGCTTCAACATGTGAGTGAGATCAGATAGTACTTGTCTTTCTGTGTCTGGCTTATTTCACCTTACATGATCTCTGGTTGCACCCATGTTGTCACATGTGACAGGATTTCTTTCTTTTTTATTGCTGCATGGTATTTTATACTGTATATGTATCATGTTTTCAGATGACGGATATTTAAGTTGTTTCTATTTTTTGGCTACTGATAATAGTGTTTTACAATCAACATGAGAATACAAATGTCCAGAAGAGAGCATCTTGAATGTATAGATATTATTCATTTCTTGACCTATCTGTTCAATGACTCTTCAGACTTACATGTGCTATTTGGACATACCATCTGTCTTTTTTCTTGTACAGTTCTGTACATCTTGTTTATAGAACTTCAATAACTTTTTTGTACAGTGTACCTTATTTATGCAGTACTGTATAATTAATTTTTGCTGATTATATTGCAAAGTATAGTAATATAGTTTTATTTTGTTATTCATTACATTACTATATGTAAGTTAGGCAAATAAGAGCAAGTGTTCACACTGGAGTTACCTTTGACTGTTTCTTTTGTCTGAATAGTGTAATGTACATACTACACAGAGTTCCTCAGGTAGTAAGTAGAACAGAATTAGTTGCTAACTACCTGGAATAGAACTTCATTTAATGACCTAGAATAGAACTCCATCATTAAATAAGGAATACCTGTACTCATCTTTTAAAAATGACAGAACTGTAATGTAGTGGATGTACAGATTAGCCTACTGGTTTATAAACCAGTCATACATGACCTAAAGCATCACAGTATACCTTGTAGAAATATTATGTGTCAATCAAAAGGTAAAATAAAGTAAAATAGAAACTTATAAGAAGAAATATACTTGGAAGTGATTTTCATGTAATATTACTTAAATGTTGCATTAAAGTATACTATAATATTTGATTTATTAAAAATAGAATCTCTAATTATTAAAATTTATGAATATTTTAATGCTTACAAGGAAAGCTAACTAAACGGCAGCTTTTTCATGCTAAAGTTGAGGTGCATATAAAATAATGTTGCACATTTCAGCCCAGACTTTGAGTAGCCTATCAGTTGAATTTTACAAATTTTGCACTGTTAAAGTAACTACTGTCGGGGCTGGGGATTTAGCTCAGCGGCACAGCGCCTGCTTGGCAAGCACGAGGTCCTGAGTTCGATTCCCAGTACCGGAAAAAAAAAAAAGTAACTACTGTCTAAATCACACCAGTGTCATAAAATTTCATTGACTTATTCATTATTAATGAATTTTCTAAATAGTAGCTGTATGTTTTCAAAAACATTTAGAAACCTTAACTAACTTTTAGTAGATATAACAGTAAGAAAAAAAGAACACCTTAAACTTCTGAGAGTAACAAAGTAGACAAAGGTTTAATTTGAAACCTCTTTGGCTATGGCTTTCGTCTATTGGTGTGAAATTCCAGTTGATTGAAAGTAAGTCAAATGTTTTGGGGAAAGGACCTGTGAAACTATTGAACTTAAACACGTATATATTACAAAATAAGAAAATAAAGAAAAAAAGACAACTTTGTGAATGTTTTCCTTTGAACAAAACTTTTCTTCTGCACTTATCAGGTATCTGAAAGCTATAGACATATTCTCCTAGATAAAAATATTTTGTTTATAGAGAAGTCAATTGACTATGTTAAAAATTTCAAATTTACTAATTTAAAAATGCAACTTTTAAAAGAAATATTATGATTAAAAATAACACCATACAAAAATACATTCTTCAGGTAAAATACCAACCATATGCCAGAATAGAGGTTGATTAAGAAACTGCCAAAATTGTTGAATATGTACAAATAATAATTACTGTGTTTATGTCATTTTTAATCTTTAGATAATTGGTATAAATAAAACATTTCCTTAAAATACATACATGACTTTGTAGACCTAATTTCATTTTTAAATTTATTCTATAGATTTATTAATAAAATCAAAACGACTTGTGGGTCATTAAATCAGATACATAAGTTTAGTTACAATAAGGGTCTTTTTCATGGTTTAATGTTTCTTTATTTGTATGATAAATTTTATAGCCACAGTAACTCTCATTAATCAGTGAATGGTGGTTGCGGAACTTATAAATGCATGCATATGATTTCCACAATAAGAATTTTTGTTAAAATCTATTTTTAAAACCAAACTTGCTTCTTGGATTACTTAAGCCATGTACCTACTCAAATGAAGTAACAAATGAGTAGCTATTTGAATTCCAGTGTCATAAAATGGAACACTAAATGAATGTTTACAACTCAAATAATATGGCATGAATACACTCTAACACTGATAAGAGGTCCTTCTGCTATTTATTTGCACATTTTATTTTACTCCCGATAGAAAGATAGAATATATATTAAAATATTATTCATGGAATCTATCACCACTTAACTTTCCAAAACTATTCAACATACTTTCTGGAAACGTTAAACTGAAAGAAGCATTTTGGTTAAACTTGTCAAATAATCAGTTTGATGAATGTTTGACATTCCCATTTTTGTATCAAAATGATTGGTGAGCTATGAATGTCATAATAAGTTTATTTCTCACCATTCTAAAATAGCTCTGAGGGGGAAAGTAACCACAAGTGGTTCATAAACACACTATCAACATTTTAAGTTAATATAATTTATGTTAGAAATGATTATTGAAATTTTTTTCCAATTTATTATTACCCAATTAAGTTTTATGACAAATTTATTTATTTATTTATTTTCTTTTTTTTTGGTCTTTGGTTTTTGGGAACCGAACTCATGACCTTGTGCTTGCCAGGCAGGCGCTTTTGCCGCTGAGCTAAATCCCCAGCCCCTGACAAATTTAGACATTGTATAACTGTCTACATTTTTGTTTCACCTTATGTGTAAAACACAAATAAGTATATTATTTAAATCTAGAAAATTTCTTCTTGCTGGCTCTATCTGCAAATATTGATCCCCCAAAATATTATATTTTTCCGGTTACAAAAATTTATTTAACCATTTAATTCTGTTAAATAAACTCAAAGAAGAAATCTGAAATTTTGCTGTAAGTTATGCGCCTAAATCTAGAATAATCATGTCACAAATGGCTATTGATATAACATGAAGGAAACAAATGCGGTTATAGCTACCCAGAAAATAAAAAAGAATCTCCTCTCTATTTTATAAATTGTATTCTTCCTTTAAGCAATCATTTTTTAAAAGTGCAAAATAAAGTCTATATCTCTCATTGTTAAGCTTTTTTCTGAAATTGTTCATAAGATACAAGAAGATCTTTTAAGGATGTTTGCAATTTAATTGCGTTTCAATTTGTTTCTTTGCCTTGTTGAGTAATCTGCCCCATAATGTGTTTTTATAACTGAGGGAGATGAAAAGTGAAATTGATAAAGATGCATAATTGGTTTCTCTTTTTATTAGGAGCTTCTGTTCAAAATTTTATGCTGTCTTCCTGTAGAATGTGAAAATTCAAAGAAGGCTATGCAGATGGTATTTTAAATGTTTTTCTCTAAGCTGTTTCAGTCCACAGTATTATGTTCTGTGTCTTACAAAAACTAATTAAGAGTTTTGAGAAGCAAGATGATGTTGACAGGAGTTCATTTTTTTTTTCTGGCTTGAATAAATGGAACATAAATGGTCATTTTAGAAATAATTCAAATGATTTTAATTATAATCAAATACTCTATTCAGTCCACAATATGGGTGACATCTTCCATGAGTATTTTGAAAAAGAAGAAGAAACAACAACGGCAACAAGAACAACAAAACAAAAGAATCCCAAAGTGACATTCAGCTTTGGTTTCAGAGATATCTGAGGGGGCCTTCTAGATATCAAATAGTAATTAATGTAGCTTATATTACAGGTTTCACACGTGACCTGAATGTATCTGGAGTTCTGTATTCAACCAAAGATACTCTCAGAGTATTATTATTTTCTTCCTATGTTATAATTATTGGTCCAGAAACTTCAAGTAATTGCACATGTAATTGTCTCAAAGAAACAGGTGACAAGTTTAAGTCAAAGATACCCTCACCTGGGTTTTAATTCTTCCTAGTCCCAAAATATGTTAAAAATATTCAAAATACATTAATTTAAAATTATATCAATTGATGATAGATGGGTGGGAGGTCAGATGAATGGAAGTGTAGATAGATAGGCAAATACACAGATAGATAAAAAGTATAGTTGAGAGGGACTACTTCATAAAAAAGCTTTAGATGATTATAATAGCCTATCAATATCTTTTGAGGGGATTTAACTAAATAACTTATGCTAGTTTGCTTCAGACAATGTACAAGTTAGAGTGATAAAAATAGCATGATATATTCTAGGTGTAATAGGATATTTAGCTTAGGAAAGTCAAGCTCATTTCATAATTAAGCATGCCCACACAAATATACATAGTTCCTATTGTGAATTTAGGAACATACTTTATACAAATTTGAAAAGTTATAATGACCTTCCAAAGTCTTCACCAACTGAAATATTCTTATTTTCATAATATTTATGTTTCTCTCGAAGGAAGCACAAGTAGTATTTTGACATAATTAAAAATAACAGAAGCATGAAGGAAAATGCTGATTCCTTATATATGATATTATAAATGTTTGATTTTTCCCTATTGTGCTCGTGTTTTATTCAATGCTCATGTAATTAATGTGTAATTTTCTATAATTGACTTTAGAACATTAATACTATTGTCTTGGCCAAAGCTTATTATATATTCCTGGCTGTGATTTTAATTGTTTCAAAGTAGCATATTCGATCACCCTTTGTGCGGAACATAGTTGTTAGGTTCTGGCACTGAGTAAGGTGGTTTTAAGCATTAGCTTATGCTTTATGATGAATAACTGCTAAACGCAATTTTGAAGTCCACTGGTTCTTAAACCCAATCATACTGTTAAAAAAGAAGAAGCAACGCAGTAAGCTAATTGTAAAATGTGGCTAAAAGAAGCTAATCTATTCTTAACCTCACTTCATAAGTGACAGCAAAATTAAATGAAGACAATCATGAATCACAGGAGGATGAGAGTTGGGTAACTAATTGGTCTATTTTCCATGCTGTCAGAATCCTCTCAAGTAATTTTCTTCAATTATAACTGCAAATCAGCATGCTATTTCCTCCACATGAACTACCCATTGCCTGAGGACTAACTAGGTATCCGGGGTAACTCATGATGAATTGCTGGAGAACATTTGCTACTATTGAATAATTACGGGAATTTCACTGTGAAGGGCATTAAAATTTTCTAAAATTCCATAGCAAAAAATCTACAAAATTAAAATTATGTGAAAAGGCTACCTGCTTTGATCATCAGGGGAAATTAGATCAGTCAACTAGCAAACCCTAGGAAACAAAACAGAGCAGAATAAAAACCAAAATATTACTTTTAAACAACTGACTCTGCAAATGTACTTGGTCCACAGTTGTTCAAAAACTGCTGTGCTAGGCAGAGAATGCTGATAATTTCAATTTATCATGCAACCTTTTTCTGAAGTCTTAGTTCACTCTTGTTACACAGAGTGACTTATGTTCTTACATCACCTACTTATATGAGGCACTATGACGTAATCTTCTCCACACATCAATATCCTCCTATTTTCCTAGAAGTCAAGACAGACTCTATAGAAAAAGGTTGTTATAATTTTAAAGAAAAATCATTGGCTAAATGTTCAATTATCTCTAAAATTCAAGTTTACTTTTTGTAAATATGGAAAATATCTGATAAACAGGTTTCAAGAAATGCTAGAGAAATTACTATGTCTTGTACAACAAAATCTAGTTTCACAAGTCAAAATAAAATGTTCTGAGGGAACCTCTAAAATACAGGGTAAACACTTTATAATAGGCTTTTCAGTGGTAGGAGATGGATGGATCATTTAATATATTAAAATCCACTTAATAGGAACACACTGCTGTGATGTCATATTTATTTTATTTTACCATAAAGCAATTTAATTGGAATAGGCAGGTAAAATTATAATAGTATCTTTAGTAATGTTTAGCTTTTCCTTCAAAGCATTTATTGGGATCTTGCAATGTGTGACCTCCATAAAAATTGTTGAGAGGTAAGATTTTAAAGCAGAGGCCTATTGGGTTTTACATAGAAATTTACAGGTAAAGCAGGGGAAGGTACATGACTAAGGTTAACCCTTGACATTTATAAAAATCCTCCTGGGAGACATTCACTTAAATGCCTAAGCTACTTAGGCATTTGAAATAAGCTTTTGAGGAGACAAGAACATACCTTTGTTGTGTAAAGAATCTTGCAGATGCCTAAAAATACAACTTGGAATATGTAAACAGGTCATGTTTTCCTGACATGAGGTGGATTGAACTCTTCAGACAGCTATTTACCCCTTCAAACAAAGCTACACTTTTTGTTTGGTACTGAGGTTGGTTCAATATTACCACAAGAAATCTGAACACTGAACTATGAGTTTAATGGTAATGGTAGAATTTTATTTGTCATTTTAGTGGTTGACTCTTTTAAGAATTCTTTTAATGACTCAGTACAATATTAAAAAGAATTTACTCAGCAGAGCACAAGTTAATATTTTTAAAATAATAAGGCATTTTTTCCTGTGAGTGTCAAAATTAAACCATATGTGTAGTGGAATTTAAGTGGAAATGTAACAATACAAACATGTTTGTTCTTGTAATTACACTGAAATTGGACCATGTGACTCATATCAATGTATCTGTTCTGGATTTTAAGATTGGTGAAGTCACAGTCGCTATTTGTGCTGTTCACTTCCTAGTACATCTTTGTGTTAATACTTGAAAATATCATATATGCTCAGTAAATATTTGTTGGAACATGCTTGACTAAGTTAGAAAAGCAAAAATTCGATGAAATTTTGAAATAAAATAGCCTCATAGACAAGTTTCTCTCTTCTTTCTAGTGGGGGTTAATGTTGTCACTGCTTTGGTGAAGGAAAGGAAGTTTCAGATGGTCATGATTAAACAGGACAGGGATCCTTTCAATTAGGTTGTGCGCCTGCCTGCAATGAGAAGTAAGATAGGAGCACCATACTGCATTATCAAGAGGAAGACCAGACTGAGACGTCTAGTTCACACGAAAACCCACACACCGTCACCCTCGCACCTGTCAACACTGAAACTAAAAGGAACTCTGGCTAAGTTGGTGGATTCAATTGCATAATGATGATGCATATATGCCATCACCAAGGAGGCACATCATGGGTTTATTTTTTTTTTTTTTTTTTTTTTTTTTTGGTTTTTGGTTTTTCTCCGGTACCGGGAACCGAACTCACGACCTTGCGCTTGCCAGGCAAGCGCTTTTGCCGCTGAGCTAAATCCCCAGCACCCATGGGTTTAAAATCTGTAGCTCATATTGACAAAATGGAAAAGGCAAAAGTAAAGAATTTCCCTTTAGACTAGGTAACTGTATATTGTAGGGTTTATTGTACATAAAAGTGAAAAATTATTCTAATGTTATAAGCCATTTTGATTTCACCATTATAAACTTGGGCATGTATTACTTTGTTGGGTCAAATGGAATTTCTAATTTTAGTGTTTTTATGGAATCTGCATACTCATTTCCTTAGTAGTTTACCAGTTTACATTCCCCTTGTGACAGGCAGCTAAGTCAGACAGAAATTAAAAAGCAGTCAAACACGGATGGGCCCTCGAGGGAGTCAGTGCAGAAGATAAGAACACATCAACATTGTGGTTGGAGCCACGTCTGAAGAAGGTAAGGGCTCAAGATGAAGTCACATTGCCCAGATTTATATAACTCTCTAAGGTATAAGCAGGAACTTGAGATTATACTCTAATTAGTACCACCTAGTCCACTGAGTTCAGATATGCATCAGACAACCTAGTGGATGATCAGAACATCTAGATCCATCCCTTCAACAGAATGATTATTTTAGAAGTCAAAGTGTTTTTACTTGTGGCTGAGACCAAATACCTAACATCCAAAGTTAAGGAGGAAAGGTCTATTTTGGCTTACTCTTTCTAAAGGGTTAAATTTGCTGGCTGTCAGGCAGAGTGGCAGGGCAGAAGGGCATCAAAAAAGACAAACAGTTCATGGCAGGCAGAAGGCAGCAAAGCAGCGAAGTGACAAGCACCAAGCTGCAAACAAGAAGCAACAACTCTTTTTTTGTCCCTTTTATTATCCAGGCTACTTTCCCTTAAGGAAGGTTGTACCCACACCCAAGGTGGGGCAGCCTTAATCCTCTCATCACACCATGAATCAATCCCAGCATCACATACTTGGTACTAGCAACATATACCCTAGATTCAGCCACCTCTAAAAAGCCACATATGACCACATGAGGATTTGGGTAACATCTAGATGCAAGTCACAACATATAAATAAACTAAGGTTAATGATACTAGCCATACACCCTTGCTATGTGCCTTGTTTCCCTATAGGATCATTATTAGCCTAGTAGCTGTATTTATAATCTTATTGGTTGATTATAATTTGACCCACCTTGTTCCCACCTCACGATTTTGCCTTCAAAACATTCTGGGAGAAATGGCCTCTGTGGCAACCCACTTTTACCACCTTTCTTGTCTCTCAGGGCCAGTCTCTCAATAAACTTCTCCTACTCTTAATCTCCATCGTCCCTTGGGATTCATATACAGGGGACACAAACTTGACACATCTGAGATGTAGCAGGTTGGGAGTTATATTTTTTGTATATCACCACCACCAATAAAGAAGTGTTCCTTTTTTTCCTACATACTCAGCATCATTTGTTGTGTTTTTTTTTTCTGTTTTTGATGATAGTTATTCTGACCAGAGTAAATGAAATCTCATCATTGTTTTGATTTGTATTTCTCAATTGGCTAAATGCACATCTCTACTTCTTTAGACAAGATTCTATTCAGTTCTTTTGCCCACTGTTTTAATTAGACTGTCATGCAAGTTTATAAAGTTGGAAGTTATCTATGAAATATTGAAAAGCAATATAAAGTTAAGAAAAATTAAATGCTTTAAGAAATACTTGTTCCATGTCATAATATTAGGAGTAATTCCTACTAATATTTACATAAGCATACATATACATGCTCACATGTTATACTATAGGGAATTTGTATATTTTTCACAACTACTTCTGATTTTTTAAGGTTATTTGAATAAAAAAATTCAATGTTGCTTAACATTTTTTCACCTCATGTAAAACAAAAACATACTGCTAATTTAATTAAGAACTATGCTTTTTGCCTTATAGCAAGACTATTTCTCTTGAGAAAGTGGTGAAACTTTAAAATTTCAACTTTTTACAAAATAAAACAGAGATACACTTAATCGGTTCAAAACATGAAAGAGCTTAGAATATTTTTTGAAGTTGATTAGAAAAAGAGACAGCATAACTGATGTGCTTCAGTAGTAACCTTTGACTTCTATTAATAGGACAAGCCAAGATGTTATTTTAGGAAAATAACTTTGTCATTTATAACTTCTATTTAATTTGTATGTCTGACAAAATTAAGGACTTGTGTTGCTTTTGTTGTTTTTCTTTTTTTGACCTTTTGAAAATGAAACAAGTGTTTGTGTATCATGTGTGTATATTAATACCCGAATATCATGTCTTATGTTCCCCTTTGAGCAGTATAATTGAAATATTTAATCAATTTCACAAGATTGAATAACATGTACATAAGGCATTTCATTTGAGTAAGTACATAAATCTGAGAAAAAGTTACAAATTTTCACTTTTACATCAAGATAGATATGAATATCAACTTGTCTGTAATGTGCCCACTTGAAGTAGAGCGTGAAATGTAATACCAACCTGAGCCTTTAGGCATTCCTGAAGTATTTATTTTCACTCCAAAGCATTATATGAATGACATCATTCTCGGATGCAAACTCTCTTCTTAAAAAATCAAAAAGCAATGACAAATGTGCTGTTCTAGCTCCCATTTTTTCCCTAGAGGATAGCTACATTTATAAACCCCAATTTTTCTAAGTTAACTTCTGGGAAGCTTGTTCACTATTTCAAACTGTGGCTAAATCTATAAAGTACTAACAGCTGCTAAGTGGTAATAAATAAATTACTAAATAGTAACACTTAAAACAGTTGTTTATAGTTTAACAGTTCAGATCCAACATTATCTCAATTTCTTGGGGTGACCCAAGTGTAGAATGATTGCAAATTAAAGACTAGCTACTACACCAAGTTACTGGAAGGTAGCAGGTAATAAGCAACACTAAATTAATGAAATTCATACAAACATGTAAACAGAAAATTGATATCTAAAACATCCAAAGGACTGTAAGTAAAAATACAACATATTACTTTTCTGAAGTCAGATGGTGAAATGCTGGCTTTTAACCTGAAAATCTGGCAACTGATAATGGTCATTTGAAATATTAATTATTGTTTAACAGTGAAAATCTGCAGAAATTTGTAAGGACTAAGAAGCAAAACAGATCCCAAGTTTCTGAAGAATATACACCAAGGAGCTCACAAAATAGATAACTAATTAGAGGACATAAGTAAGAAAGTCATTGTCTGCTCACAAGAAAGAAAGTAACAGTCACTTTTAAAACAGAGTGCTGGGCCATAATTCTACATGCAGGAAGTTGGCAGATTGGTAAGTATGCTGGTGCTCTACAGACCTATTGGTCTGTTTCCTGTTTAGGAGAGTTTGAGCCTTGAACATATGGTGAGCCAGTATTGAAGTTCAGGGATTCCAGGAAGAGGATTCAGATCTAGACTTTGGAAAAAGCTACCTACAAATTGAGATATTTGTGTTTTCTTATAATGATTTTTGTTCTTTAAAAGTATGGTGTCTGTACTTTAAATTTATCTACACATATTTTAATGTGACTAACAAGATAGATGAATGTCATTTTGCAAGTTTACAAATTAATGAAAATTCAAAAGCTTTTATGAATCTTTTTCACAATTTTTAGTGGGAGATTATGTCTCTATCTTCAAGACAGCTGTAACACTCATTAAAAAGAATGTTAAGAACATCTGCATCAAGAAAAATAAGATATTAACAAGGTAAACTCACTAACTGATTCTTTAAAATGAAAATGAGCTAAACGAAACCAAACTTTGATATCATGTTATCCACAAACTGATTTTCTTTTATCTTCTTTAGTTTAGGCTCCCACACTACACACTCAATTATAGAGAGACTAGCATTGATCGCTCACGTTGACAATATTGACGCTAATATTTTGCTAAACTAATTGTCCAAGTCTTCAAAAACAAAACTGATTTGTAAATATATTCTACCAGAAGAGATGTTGTGTTATAGTAAATATATAATGACTTTGACATTGTAGCTTTAGTGTTTATGTTTATTTTGACTTCTACTTAATTTGTGTTAGGATAAAATTATACAGTTTACAAAGGAGAATTTAGTTTATTGCATGATATGGATCTTGGCTATAACAAATTTTGTACAGGAAATTTAAACCAAAATACAAAATATACATAGATACAGTACTTGATATTATCTTTCTCCAGACTATAAAATATTCAGTATCTAGGAATGAATCATTGAATAAATCATGTTCAGAGCACAACACCATCTACCCCTGCAAATATTTACCTATGAAATGTCTTATTTGTTTTTACTATTTCTATGGAAATTAGAAAGTGTATGGACTAAAATATTTGGCATAATACTCCCAAAAGGATGATAGAAAGTCACCAATTTATCATTGGAAACTTTTTAAGATGCTAAGAAATAAAACAGTTAAAGTTGGAGGACACCCACAGACATTGAGATTTGAGTGTTGCAACCATGTCAAGAATACACTATATATGTGCTTAATGATAGCTCTGCACATTAGCATTTCCATTTTTCAATAAATCTGTAAATGGGATCACCTTTTATTACTCTTTAGACTTGAGGTGTACATGAAGTAGACTTGACATTTATATCTATTCAGGTCAGACACTCTTAACTCTACAAGGTGCAATTCCAGGAGTCCCTCAGGAAAGACTGTTCATTCTTAATGAATGCATAGGCTTGCTTTATGTTTTCCCAAAGCCAAGCAAGGCTCAGTTTGAGCTTGGCTAATATCCAGGTTTGGAGCGCAGAGAAAGATGAGGTGATTTTGAATATATTACTCAAAAATGCAGAGCACTGCTACTTTTAAGAAAAGAGACAGAGGTTACCATTTCTAAACATTTCTTGGACATCTAAAAAACAGGCATAGAGCCTACAGACCTAACTCAGGCTCAAGCAGCCCCCATAGTTCTTCAGAATCCACAAAAGAAGCCTCATAGATGAAAAATTTTCTTCAAAGCAATTTGTTCATTGATCAGAAATCTGAACTTATTTCCCATCATAGATACTACATGTACTTTATGAAGTTAAGACCTGGATTTTGAGTATTTCCAGAATCAAATTTGAAGGAGTCACAATAGAATCAGTTGCGTAAATACAGTGGTCCCTCCTTATCAAGTCCTGCTTTCCTCAGTTATACTTTCGTACAGTTAACTGCAATCAAAAAACATTAAAAGAAATGTTTTGGGGGCTGGGGATTTAGCTCAGCGGCAAAGCGCCTGCCTGGCAAGTGCAAGATCTTGAGTTTGGCTCCTGGTACTGGAGAAAATCCAAAAAAAAAAAAAAAGAAATATTTCAAAGATGAACCATTTGTAAGTTATAGATTATATGCCATTCTGAATAATACAATGAAATCTAATACCATTCCTCCCCATCTTGCCTGAGACATGAATCATCCCTTTGTCCAAGGTGTCTACACAGTATAGGCTCCCTGTCCATTTACCACTTAGGAGTAGCTATCTTGATTACCAGTCCAACTGTGGCAATATCATTGCGCTTGTGTTCTCATAACACTTATTTTACTTAAGAATAGAGCAAAGTACAAAAATAAGGATGCTAGCATTTCTGATATATCAACAGGAGCTGCAGAATGCTACAAATGAAAATGTAAAAGTTCTTAATCTAAGGAATGAGAAAATCACATGCTTATGTTGTAGTAAATTATTGGTCTTATTTTCTTTTAATGTCTAATTTTAAAAGTAATTTTTTTACTGGTATATATTTATATGAATAAAACATTCATAGAGTTTAGTATTACATGCAGTTTCAGATATCCACTGGGGGTTTTGGAACATGCAATTTACACAATACAAACATTTTGTTTTCAATAGTTAGGTCAATGCGTTTATTTTTTTCTTACAATGTAACAACAGAGTTATAGAAGTTGAGATATGGCAAAATGATCCAAACAAAGATAGAGGATAAATAGCTTGAGAGGAACTGGTATACTGACAATAAATGAGGATACTTTAGTCTAGAAAACTTCCTGCAAAAAATTGCAGACCACCAGCATTGGTTTGATCACAATGTGAAATCATATTGAGTTGGTTATGAAGACATCCTGTGGTTAATCAATTTTTATGTTTTTTCTATGTACACTGAATTATATAGATACATATTGAGTATGTACTATGCCCAGGGTATTGCAGGTCCATAAAAGAAGTAAAATGAAATCTCTTTCATCAAGATATTTAAAGCTATTAGCAAAGGTAAACATGTTGACCAGCAAAGAACTAACTAATCCAGAAAATGATGTTATAGCTGAAATACACACTGTAATAATACAGCTCGCCATTGCTCAATTTATTGAATAATTATAAAACACTCTAAAAGAAGTTCAACTTTTTGGATCTTATATCATTTATTTATTTCCCATACTGTTTTTTTTTTTTTCAAACATTGGAGGAGGTTTGCTTTACAGCCAGAAAAGTGTTCCAGAGTCTTTTGTTTCACATTGGATGGATAATCTCTCTAAGATACTAAAAAAAAATCTTATATGTGCATATAGACAAGCTTGCAATGTGTCGAACATTTCTGTAATTAGACAAATGAAGTTTATTGACTGGGCAGCTATGTTTTAAAATTTAGTTAGCAAATACATAGCTTTTACTCTCCAGCAAACAGTATTTTAAGTAATTATCTCCTTAATGTACTTGATTCAGTTAATTCTCACACCCTTTAGAAATGGGCATGATCTGCAGTTTAGAGAAGGGATAGTGGTGTTAAAACCCCCACGTACTTCTGATGTAGAAGTTGGTAACTTTGGGAAGGAAGGGATCATTTATTATAGAACTCTCTTTCTTTGGTTCTCCAGTGTACAATGCAGTCATATCTTACACAGTCCTAACTTCCCTGTTCAGTCTTTCTAGATAAGAACCTTGGGGCTTTGGACTACTGCTCTCAATGAAAAGAAATCTATTTAAGTGTTGGGGATATCACCCAGTGACATAAGCACCTGCCTGGCAAGCTCAAGGTCCTGAGTTCAATTCCCAGTACCAAGAAAAAAAAAAGAAAAAAAGAAATTTATTTAAAATATTTCCTAAATGTTGACATGAAAACATCTGATAACTTTCAAATGATGATGGAGCAAATGTGCTTAATCACACATTCACTTTCATCTGCCCCCTCACAGGCACTAGGTAAAGAGTTCAGCTACTGTACTAACTACACTCCTAACATTATCTTATGTAATACTCACTACAACAGTACTAGTGAGACTTGAATTCTTACTTTATATATGTGGAAAATGAAACTCAAAACATTTTGATAATATGACCAAGGGTTGGTACTGGAAAAAAAGACGATACATTTTCCACTTTGGAAAATATTCTGTTCACATTTTGAGCTGCAGAATACCTGGAATGCATGCTTTTTTTTTCTTTCTGATGTCCTTAGTAGTTATTGATTACTAATCACAATCGTTCTCAATTCAGTATTCTAGGTCACCACTAAAAACTGATTGGAATTGACGTGAAATTAAAAGTAGTTTTGCTCTATTTGCCATGGTCCAAATGTGAAACTTTTAAAATTTTATATGTTTAAATGCTTTTAAGGTCTTATTTTAAACAATATCAATTCTTCCCACAGTTGCTTTCAGATAACACTCTTCTGGAAATGAGAAAGAGAAAAGGAGGACAAAAAAGGACCAAATCTAAATTTTAGTCCTTTGTTAGTTGTTCCAATATGGAAATTTTATATGGTTAAAAATAAGCTACAATAATCTATGTTTCCACATCTTTATCAGCAATATTCCTTGCTGAACAAAGCTGACATACAACTTTTTAGAGTGACAATGTATAATTAAAGACTTAAATATTAAATTCAGAGGTAACCTGCATTCTTTTGTAAAAATACATATTATGTAATGATTAAATCAGCGTAAAGACGTGCAAAGATTAATGGAAAACGTGAGCAATAATGTTCATTTTTTCCAAGTTAAACCCTAAATATGATTTTCAGTGAAATCCATGTACTCATTTAAATGAACTCGAAAGTTCTAAGGACATATAGGAAATTATTTTGTTGTTTCTTACCATTACTACATTTCTAGGTCTTTATATATATATATATATATATAATTGTTTGTCCCCAAATTTAAAAAATTAAATCAGTGCAGGTTATAAAATATTATGGAAATTAGTAAACATTATACTGAAAAATATATATATATATAATCTCCAAAGTAAGATAAAGCATATGCTCTTTTTCTTTACATTATCTTTGCCAAAGTCATCACAATAATATTATGGGGGATGGGGGAACTAAAATAATCAAGATAGGATATATATGCACTAATTCTTTACAATGTATATTATTATTATGCGTCACAAATATATCATAATAAAATTTTTACAAAAAAATAAAGAAAAATAACAGTGGTTTAATTTACAACCCTCTAGTGTAGGTATGCATTGATAAAATTTAACCTTCTCAACCAACACCCAAATTTTCAGTAGTACAAAGACCAAATTTATATCACTGGCAATATTTGTAACAAATATAAAACAATAATAACATCTTAACAATTATATACCACTTCTGATTTGCAAAGTACTCCATATAAAATTTAATCTTTTACACTTTATAATAACAACTACACTGATTATAGTGTAGGCTACTCACACTTCCAGAATTAAGATTCAGTAGAGCAGAATGGTCCAAGAATCTCAATTTCGTACAATAAGTGTGTATTCCCACTCAGAGTTCTGGTTCACTTAGACTGGCAGAAAAGCAGAAACTAGAGCTTCAATTCAGACCTACTGATATGAATTTGCATTTTATCAGGTTCACTAATTCATCCAATATAAACTAAAGTGTGAGAAATACTTCAAACTATTCAGGCAGGTGTAGTTATGCCCATTTTGAAATTCAGTGTTCTCATCTGCAGAATCAGTAGAGGCAATACATGCATGTTTCAAAGATTGCTGTAAAAATTAAAAGTTTTAAAGCTAAAATTAACAAGTGTTCAGTCAATGGTTTCTGTTAATATTGGCATTCATTCATTTAACATATATATTTATTGAGTGCTTGCTTCAAGCAAGAGAGTATCCTAAGCTTGTTGTGTACAACAGGGAAGAAGATAGGTCCAATTCCTGCCTTATAGAATTTATGGTCTAGTGAGGAACTTATCACCGTCGTCCTCCTCACAATCACTGTCACATCCTAATTACTGTATTTATAATTATTACTATTAAAACCAGGTCTTAGGAAGATATACTAGATCTAGACTGAGAGGAGGAGAACCAATATTTATCACTGGCAGTGTAGTATAAATAAAGTTAAGGAAACTTTAGCGTGTTAGTTGGGCTTCATAGAGAGAGAGGGAATGGCACAACATACTTGCGACTCATGTGGACTACAGGAAGGGAAGAAAGAGAAAGACAAGAAAGCAGTCCACATTCAGATGTATATAAGAAATTTCCACAAGATCATAAAGGGTACTTTCTTGGTAGGTTAAACTGTATGTGATAATAAAGAAAATAAAACATGGGAATTTTCTCCAGCTCCTACTTCAACATTTCCTTTGCTTTGATCTTATCGGATCTGTGTCCCTGGAGCTGGCTTACTTCTGAAGAAGATTTCAGAAGCAAATTCTTCCCTGCTGTGGTTATAAGAAAATCAATTCTACATGGATTAGTCATCATTTATTACAACAAAAGTGTCCCTCTCATGGGAATGCATGAAGGACAGGAAAAAAACAATCACGCTGAACAACCACTTGACCCAATGCTGGAGGCATGAAAAGTAATGCATACTTACATTTATTTTCTGCCTACCCAAAAAATACACATCAAGAACCCATTGCTTGCATTGACAAATCCCTTAATTAGAAGATGGGATTCACTCTCAATTAGGAAAACAGATTGAGGTGCTCTTTTTAAAGATAAAGCCATTGAAAAGTGTGCAGCAATCTGGTAGTGAAAAAGGCAATTAGGCATATCACCTAGAGCCTCCTTAGGCTCCTTGCAAGAGTGAATGCACAAATGAAAAAATTACTCCATTCAAGAGGCACTTCAATGTGGCCCAGAGAGTAAACGGGATGAATCAATGTTGATGGCTACTTTAAAAATGTCCTCTGAGATTGATTCCCACAAGAAAAAATGTATTCACCCCTCGTCACACTACACTGGTGGACTTTTCCCAAAACTCCACTGAAATTCTGAAAACAATTACAAAGATCACACATAGAACACAAGGAGAAGCAAGGACTTTTCTGCCCATGAATTTATGACATCTAAGAATGCCTGATGTTTTAGTCAGATAGCCGAGTGTTTTGTGACATTCATGCATTAATCCATTCAAGGAGCTGCAACTATTTTGCACACAACTCTACTAAATACATATGTAAAAGAATAATCCACTGTCCACCAAGACCTCATTAGCAAGACATTCAGAAAATGAGACAATTAGAGAGAAAAATGAAGTTCATGTATTATAAAACATGATGGAGAACTTGCATAAGTGTGTGTGTGTGCACACAAACACACTCATATAAGTATATGTAAGTTTATTTATTTATTTATTTATTTATTTATTTATTTTTTGGTTTTTCTCCGGTACCGGGAACCGAACTCACGACCTTGCACTTGCCAGGCAGGTGCTTTTGCCGCTGAGCTAAATCCCCAGCCCCAGTATATGTAAGTTTATGTTTCTGTGTGGGAAACATAAACATGAGGAAGATCAAACCATGAAGGACACTTTGAGGTATGTTGGAAATGAGCCATAAACTAGGACTTGAAAGTCAAGCAAGCTTTGAATTTAACTGCTTTTAGGAGATATCAGAACAGCCAATTAAAATGTGAGTACTCCATTGACATGAAAACACTTGTCTAGCTGGTGTTGAATGGAAAATCTGAAAGTTTCATTGAATTTGATTCATTATTTTAGCATGGGGCCCATCAAATATTTTGACTGAACCCAATATGTTATTTTAACATATTTTCAGTTGTAGGCTATTCATTATATACTGCATCCTTATATGTAGATAAAATGTGATTTCAGGAGCTTTAGAAAGATCTGTTGTACAAAACAAATAATTTTCTAATTGTTTCTATCTGTTATTAAAAGACAAAACATTTTTATTGTAAAAGAAATATGATGTAAAATTACAATTCAATGGGTAATTGAATATATACAATTAAATGCATCTTCATGTACAAATAAAGCTCCCAGAAGCTATGGTTATGCCCAGTGATCCACCATAGTGAGGATGATTCCACATTAAATGCTTCAAAGCCTTCTTATATTTTATTTTTTAAACTTATGATATGCAGTCCAAGTTCCAAGGGCCAGCCACAAATCCTACATGATTTTTCTCCCTTCATTACATAAAGCTGAAATTTTAAAAAGTAGTTCCAACTAAACAATTTGCCAAATACATAGTGTCCATGAATTTAAAATTTATCTCTATTGTTTGGTTAAATGGACATGCATATGGACAACCATGTCTGTATAAGACATTATTAAATGATTTAACTTTAATTCATTTAATAATGAATCAAATTAAATGAAACTTTCAGATTTTCCATTCAACACCAGATAGACAAGTGTTTTCATGTCAATGGGCTATTCACTTTTTAATTGGCTGTTTTGATAAAGTCTCCCAGTTATTAAATCATATTGAAGTCAGTAAGAGAGAGTCAACTTGTCTTACAGTTCATTAATTTTTTGGCACAACCTAGAATTTGAAAATAAAATATAAATGTCAGAGAAATTTCTACACATGATTATTTACTGAATAGCAAATAATTCTTAGAAAGGACCAGACAACCAATAAAGTTCACTTTAACTTTGCATTTCCTTTTAACATAGACAGCACACTGATACTTTTGTACAGAAAATATATCTTGCTGATATGTACAAGCTTTCTTGCTATTAAGTCAGTAATATCTATTGCATTATTGCAAATCTGAGGATATGAAGTTCCCTTGGTAGGTACTTATTAACATCAGATTTACAACTTACTTGCCAATCAAGAAAAAAAAGCTCAACTTCTTTTTCCTCCTGGCTAAAGCGCTAATTTAAACAAATCTTTCTGAGCTCATACCATGGATATATATGCCTTCTCTTTCAAGTGTAGTTCACTTGGAACTGTATAAGACATCTATTTTCAATTGTACATGAACAACGTTTTTACTCCTTTAGGTTTAGTTTTATTTTTGTCAATTGATTTGAACATTTGTAGTCTGCACTACAAGCATAGCAATCTAACGCTGATGCTAAATTTCTCAGCGTGTGCCCGTCACACAGGTGCTTTGTCACAACACATATTGATAATAAGGTAAGGGAGGTTCTTTGCAAATCCATTCTCCATACAGGCAGGACATTACAGAGTTCTCTTCACATTTTATAAAGCACAAGATCTTGACTGAAATATGAAACAGAATAATTTCATATCTTTTCAGTCTCATTTTAATAATTGTACTTTGCAATCCAACATTATCAGTTCTCCTGTATTTACATATATATGACGCAATTGATACTTAACCTACTGCTACACTCTCTGTCTAAAAAAGTCTCCAACAAACTGTCCACCTATTCTTCCATTAACATTTTGTATTACCTAAAGCTCCCCCAGAAACCTTTTTTATTCTTTAGTCATTTCCTCCACATTTATCCAAATGGGTTAATTATCATTATCATTCTTCTATACCTTTTAGTTCTAGGTATGCATATTTCATTTCTATGGTGTTGTAGCTTAGGCAAACAAGGCTAGAAAATCAAGCCCTTTGAAAAATTCTCTCCTTTGGAGGATACTTCACTCACTGAAAACAGATATGAAATGTCCAGGAGCTGCTTGATTTGATTTTGTATTCATAAACCATTATTATAATATTTTTAAAGTGTGTTTTGATGAAATATCTTAACCATAGCCATGATTTACTTACTTGCATTTAATTTTCACTTTTTCTTAGTAATATAGACAGCCATTGAGAATTCAGTGTACCTAACAGTCAGATGAATATTATTGAATAGAGAGAAAAATTTCCATAAATTAGAATGCTAAAAAATAGTGGTGAGTCATATCAGATAGAAGAACAACTATGCTGTTTCCCTTTGAATGCCTAAAAAATCACAGTAGCACTTAAAAGAAAAAAAAAACTAATGACAACTAATAGTATAGAGGTCTTTTAGAAGAAGGCACCTCCCACAGATCTCCTAACTCAAAATCTTGATATAGTTACTTAGCCTCATCTCTCTGTCTCCCAGATCCCTACAGGTTCAGGTTGGATTTCCACCAGCTCAGGAATTAATCTCCTACAATACCTCAAGCATTTGTGTCTACCCTTGCAGAGGTCCTGAAGTGCTCATGGGCTCAGTTCTCTGTTTTTGTGATCAGTGATAACACTGATGAAGTAACTAGAATACACAATGCAGTAATGAAATACCTGCTTTTTCAGCTGCTTCTGTCTTTTCTTTGTCTCCATATCTCTGAGGACACACTTTGCTTTCAATCACCAAATCACACATAATGCAAATGTTGATTTTGGAAAGATTTTTACTTCTATTCGCCTCATTCATCTTTCACTACCATGGTATTTTGGCAAGCTAAATATTCTATTATATTGAATTTATTAGAGAAACAGTGTTTTATGCGTGTTGCAAACTAAAAATCTCCAATGAATTCCCTGTAGGTAAGTCTGTAAGATGTAAAGTTAGGTAAGGACCACATTTAACCTCATTTCACAGTGGACTTTAAATGTAAATAGTACAAGACTTAAAAAAAGAAAAATAAGTAAAAATTGTATCTTAGGTATTGTATATAGCTATATTTCCTTTATGTTTTATTTTATAACACTGTCACAGAGAAAGTAATAAACAGTACCATTTTCTTTGCTGAGTAGTACAGTATTAGGTTAAGACCTCTCTACTTTTAAATCGTGGAGGTGAATAATGCCACTTCACATTAATATGTGACATTTCTGACTCATTGTGATTGATATATATATTGATTAGATGTTTGATGTTAATTCCTATTACTAAATTACAGCCTCTCCCAAGGTCTCATCATATATTTTATTATGTTTAATAACACCAAGAATATACTTATTGAAAATTTATTGATAACTTTGACTTTGCACAAGGTCAGACGTCATTATGTCTATTCAAACAAAACAATTAAAATACAAAATGTTCAACTGATTTGAATGAAGCCATAAAATTACCTAGCATTTGAACTCATTAAAAAGGCCTAATATCAGTCGAAAAATAGTTCTTATCCACGCAAGGAGATAAAGTCATATAAATATGATGATCCAGATATTTTTCTGCTTTTCCAAGGCTGAATAAGTGTCAGTTGGGATCTTTAAGTAGTTATCCCCTCAAATGAAAATATACAACATGAAAGTACAAATAAGATTCCTCATATTTGCAACACATATGCAGAAAATGATATAAAATATACATGCTCAAAAAGAGATATCTTCACATGTTTGGTATTCAAATGGCTATATCAAAGAGTATATATTAATATTGATCTCCATTGTTGAGGCAACTCTATAATTCTAAAATCATGGCATATTCTTCCTTGTATAAATTACATTTTGCTATCAGATAAAACCTACTCATCAATGTAAGTCACACAGTCCAACTTTATTCATCATCCTTCTTCAAAAAGCAGTGGAAAACCTAATATATGATTTCACATGAATGTCATTGTCAGATGATTTGTGTACTGGTTCTGAAAGCAACAGAAAATAATTGTTTCCCACATCAAAGCAACCTCTTCCTATGACATCTTCCCCATCTTACTCAGTCCTACTGAAGTTTCCGATATATCACTGAAATTCCAACTACTTTTGTGAGCCAGACTAGAAGTTTTGCTAATAAATACAGTCCAAAGAGTTTATCATCACACTACTCTAAAGAGTCATAATATGTGAGGGGACATATCTCTCTAAAATGACCTATGAAAATTAAATAAGTCAGGTGTAAAACTTTGAGTTGCAGATAAGAAGCTTTGTCTGTTAGGATGGAGTGTCAACTTGATTGGCTATTGTATTCACCTGGGGGATGGGTGGAGCACATTTCTGGGTATATGTGGGTGGGTCATGGAGGTGCAGCAATGGGATCTATGTCTGCTCCCAGATCCTTACTCTTTGGTGATGTTATCCTGTGCTGAAACCAAATGATAATGAACTAAGGATCTTTGTTCAACCATACCATTGCACAATGATGCTATGGCATTGGAAACAGCCAAAGGTCTGAATTCATCCAAATTGTGAAACAAAATAATACTTCTCCCTTTTTAGTTGTGGGTGTCAGGTACTGTGAAACAACAACTGGAAAGCTGATCAATACACAGCCTCACAAACTTTTTTCTTCCTTTCAAGTCAACAGCAATTTATTTTACATTTGGTCATTCTTGTAAGTGAAGAGAATTAAGGTGAAAAGTGCAAAGAAATACTCATCTGTTGCCTTTGGTCTAGAAGAATTTCTAATCTTATTTGGGAGGTGATATTATGCAATATGAAATAATGAGGAAATAGAAGAAGATACTACAGATAAAAGTCCACAACAAGTAGCTGTTTTGACACTATCTGGTCCCATAAAATCATTATCTATAATATATATAAGCCTTCAAAGTGTTTCAAGCCAGTTGTTTCTCCTTACATTAGCTATTTACAATTTTATTGATATTTCATAGCTAATGAAGTTCCTAAATTATTTATACTTGAGATAATTCATCAAGAAATAAACCTAGAGGAGACCAGAGTTATACCAAGGGAAGGATTTGTATTGCATATAAAACAATATTAAATGAATTAGTGAAGAGAAAATCTCAGTATAAATTAAATATACTCAACTGTCTAAATGTTTGTCACTCTATCAAAAATTTCTCCCATTTTCTTAGCAATCTGAAGGAATGCATTTCTAACTGCTAATCATAAATGACTCTAATGGTTTGTATGAATAATTAACACTCTTTTCCACTAGTGAATTCTGAACAACTGAGGGCTGAAGAAACAGTAAGGGAGTTGAAGAGTAAAATTTTTGTATCATGATTCATGGAGCTATTGAACTTAGTTTAGGTATGTGTCAATGATGATATTCTTAATACTGAACCCCAGTTACAGATAAGCGGGAAGCAAACTTCTGATCTTTTTCTGCAGAGGAGTAGCTAGGACTTGAAGCACAGGGTAGCTGAGAAAAATGGATTGCCTCTGCAGAGAGAATGGGCTTACAGAAAAAAAAGAGAACATAATGAATTCTGCATGCCCAGTTATTTCCATTGAATTTACAAGTTGGATAATTAACTTAGTATTCTCTGAGAGGGAGATTTGAAAAGGAATGCACAGAGAAGTCACTAGTTCCATAATTTATGTTCACATACATAGAAGACATTTAGGATAAAAGAAGTGTTTCAAATATTTCTGTCCTCCTCCATCCCTTCTAAAATACACATTGAAACAAACTTTGTTCTATTAAAAAGTAATGTAAATATAAAACCAATATAAGTAGTGAGGCTGTGGAATTAGACACAGGAAAGTATGTGTCCTGTTTCTACAATTTAGCTAGTTCTGTGACACAATGCAGATTAATATTAGAGTTTTTACATCTTCATCTGTAAAGGAGAGTACAATAGCTCCCAATCCTGAGATATATTGTGAGAGTAAAATACAAAAAAAAGTATTACAAAGCACTTAGTAGATAAAGTATAGCATATAGTATAATGGCATTCTTTTTTTTTTGTTTTGTTTTGTTTTGTTTTGTTTTGTTTTGTTTTGTTTTGGTTTTTCTCCGGTACCGGGAACCGAACTCACGACCTTGCGCTTGCCAGGCAGGCGCTTTGCCGCTGAGCTAAATCCCCAGCCCCCTATAATGGCATTCTTAATTTTTAGTTTGAAAGCAAAATTGAGTCTGGGTAGTAGAATTAAAAGGTTGATTAAAAATTACCTGTCCTAATATCCTTCCATGTCTCCTTGAAATTCTTACCGTAAAAATAACGTATGTGTTAAATGGAGACTGTGAGTCTTCTTGCAAGCTTTTAACTCTTTAGAAAGATAACTCGGAAGTTCATATCATCACAATATCTCAGTAATATGGTTTGATTAATTAGTTGGCTAGCAGAGAGTAGGTCTCTAACAGGACGGGGTATTAATACATCAGATTTTGATACAGGACAGGTTTTTAAGAAATTTGAAATGCAAGTTTACTTGGAAATAATCTAAGAGCAGGCATAAGGATCATGGAAAATATACAATTTTACTTTTTAATCTTCATGCTTTGAACTATTTCAAAATATATAAAAGATATGTGTCTAATGTAACTGGCTCTCTCTGGAATATTGTAATTTGGGAGCTAATAGTGTGTGTTCCACCAGAAGTATTTCTTCACAGCCTATAGGAGACCACCACTAATTATATCTTGCAATATAATTTGCAATGACTTTCTTATCTTCTTTCTTATGTGACTACTGAATTCAAAGAAATTTATACAATTTTATTGTGTCGAACTTATTATGATTCTAAACACATATACCTGATTTGCACTGATACTCTCATTTTTCTTATCTGCCTAGGAACAGAACTGAGTTTGATGTATACAGGTAAAGTCAGAACTCAAAGAAAACACATATGAATCCAACCTAGAAGTCTCCTATTCTGTAATGTAATTCTTTCCTCATTTAATTACTAGCTCCAGGCTGTTCACTTTCTTTTGTATAGTTTCCATTAGTTCCAACTTGTCCAAATGCCTCTTAGAAGGCAAATGCATCATTATTATTAAATATAGACTTGAGAAAGCGCATATTTAATAGTTATTTTAATTGTAGTTTCTTCAGTTTATTAGCCAATCCATTTTGTTTCTGATCTATGATAAAATCATAAAGGTTTCCCATTACCTGTACTTTTTTTAATTTGTGACTTCTTTTGTGAGCTTGAATTCATTTCATTTTCCTGCTGCCTTTATCTCTTTTCTAAAATTCTAAATTGATAAAGCACACTCTTATTTTATTCCTTTTTCCTTTTTCCCCCTGTTTCCAGAACACATTTTTTTTTTACCTGGAGATCTTTGAACTGTCCTTTGGGAGGCTGCACCGAATTCATCTTGCTCTTTACAATTTCTCTGAAAAAGAAAAATACAATCTGTTGTGCTTTAATTATAATTTCCCTTAAGATACGGTATTCTGCAGTCAAGAAGTTTAACACTTCTTGCTAGCAAACTGGAATCACTAGATTGTTTAGTTCTTTCAAATCTGAAAGCATTTTGTAGTCTGAAATTCCATTTCTAACCCAATTTAAGTAGCTTTGGTCACTGGTTTCCTGCCATCTGAATTTCCCACATTTCCAGTCGATATTCTAGGTTAAAATTGGCTTTCTGCCCAGCCAAGAATTGAATAAAATCTACTAGCTTGGGTGAATTTTTCACTCATATATCTAGATATATTCTGCCTTTTTAAACTCAAATAAATTGGTGGAAGGTATATCTGTATTCAAGAAGTCTGGATAAATGAAGAGTAAAAACATATTGGTTTCAGTTTAACTTATGATAAGAGAATATATCTACAAAATAACTCTTAAAATGTAGTTAGAATATTTTATGAATTAAAAGCAATTATGAAATATTTTGATTAAATGCAGTAAGAGTGACATATTTGTGTTAAGTAAATACAAATGAATACTTCCAAGGCACTGTAAAGAATGTTTCTTAAATAAAGCAGCATATATTAATTATCTCTCCAAAATTTTGAATACAGTATTATTGCAAGAATAACACACAGGAAATTAAATATATACATACTCATTTATATCTATATATATAAGAATTATATGTGTAGAGATATATATACAAGATATTTAAGCCTATGAGCCTGCTTAATTTTTAAATTTCAATTTGATTTTTAGGTATCAAAAATAGTAACACTTTTTCTATTTCAACCCTACCGTGCAGGCAGAGGTAGTTATTTTCTCCTCTGTGATGCCATAATATTAATAAATGTATGTGAACTAATTTTATAACATTATATTGGAATAATTAAGTCAATGCTGGTCTTAATCTTCTTAATAACAATGAACATACCACGTACATTATTGTCACTCCTCGATGTCTAGAATTTTGCAAAGTAACTGACATTTAAGAAGTCTTCAGTATAAATCAAAATTAAACTGCCACTTTATTAGTTAAACTATTATTAATCTCGTATGTGCACCCATGTTTATAGTAGCATAATTTGCAATAGCTAAATCTTGTAAACAACCCAAATGCCCATCAACTGAGGAATGCATAAAAAAGATATGGTTTTTTAATGTAATTGAATACTACTCAGCCCTAAAGAAGGATAGATGGGAGACTTTTATACATAAATGGATACAACTCGAGACCACACTCATAAATGAAATAAATCAGACCCATTTGTATAAACATCATGTTGTCTCACTAGTGTGAGAAACTGAACAAGTAATTAAGATCCAAAATACGCAATTGATATTGTGAAATGGGAAGAAATTCTTCAAAGGAAAAGACAAACTGTAACAAGGAAAGGGGGGAAAGAAAGAAAGGGAAAAAGAGAAAATATATTTGTACACAAGATAGTTGTACAGCTACTTTGTCTTAGTTCAAAGAAAAGAAAGGTTTGTGCTAGTATTGTTTGGCCAAGATATCATGTACTCTGAATAACTATAATGATGACAACAATATGCAATGTATCAATTATTGTAACTCTCCTACTAGCTTGTTTTGAAAATCTACTTTACTCTTATTTTTTTATTTTATCTCTTTAAAATAAGTTAATATTAATCTCAGCTGGTAAAATTAGAAAGCCATAAATCCCATCAGAACAACAACAACAACAAAAAAAACCGTGGCTGTCAAACCAGCCAATATTTGAATCAATTTGGGGGAAGGATGATGAGAAATAGATTTTTTTTTTTTTTTTTTTTTTTTTTTTTTTTTTTTTCTCCAGTACCAGGAACCGAACTCACGACCTTGCGCTTGCCAGGCAGGCGCTTTGCCGGTGAGCTAAATCCCCAGCCCCGAGAAATAGATTTGAATCCCTCAGTAATATGTGCCCAGTATTGTCATGAGGCACTTTTATGAAGTTATCATTTTAAGTTTTATTAAGCAAAATAACAGAAGTCATTTCAGGAAAAATTTTAACATTTTGTGGAAAATATTTGTCCAGATTTCCTCACATCTCAGGCAGTACTATGTTGTCATATGACACATGCGCACACACGCATTTCCAAGACTATTGTTATGAAAAAGACACTAGTTCTTTGAGTTACATAATCCTTTCAAGAAACAAAGAGTACAGAAATTGTTTTTGACACCAGTGTATCCGGAATATGGGGGTTTTATGATGGCAGGTTCAATATGATCTAGGAAATAGTGAAGCTTTGGAAAAGCAGGTGGTTTATATAAACATAAAGCATCCTATCCAAAAGAGGCCTAATCAACATGTATGGAAACTAGTAATCAGGCTGGATTATCAGTGTTAAAGAATAATCAAAGGAGAACTGTCAAGTTGGTGAGGAGTCTGGAAAAATTGTCAAAAGAAGAATGTTTGAGCAAAACCAGGAGCAGACAAGGACAGAAAGGTGGATTTGTGTTATTTATTTAACTGTCATATCTGATAAGTGACAATGAAAAAGCATGTTTTGATTTTTCTGTACTAATTTTTCACAAAGAAAAGCAATGGGTAGATACACACCAAGTAAATATTCAAGTGGCTATTAGGTGCCAAGAATTTCATTTGTCACACCTCATTTAATCCTCCTAGCAAATCTGTAGGTTATATATTAAGATAATCACCATTAGCAATATGAATCACTGAAGGTACCGAGAAGGTAAGTGACTTGCTCAAGGTCATACAGCTAAGAGATGGGATTTCTGGCCTCTCACAGTTAAAGACACTTCTCCCCGTGTAACAGCCTCTTGCATCCTACACCAGTGGCACCTATAACTTCAATTGGTACAAGATTTTGCATCTTTAATAATTGGTAGACTTACATGTTCTAGTAGCATTTTAAAATAGTAAACTGGAGCTAGGCACAGTTGCACACACTCTGTGAGGCTGAGATAAGAGAATACTCAAGCTTGAGGACAACCCAGGCGATTTTAATGAATGAAGGTGACACTGTCTCAAATAAAAATGAGTAAGTAAGGAGGAGCTGGGAATACAGGAGATTGGGAAGGTCTTGGTTCCAATTCCCAGATTAATAAATAAATCATATTGTTGAAAGCGTCAGGCAGAGGTCAGATATCCACATCTTACATGCATAACTAGAGGATTCTTGAACTGCATGGGAATTGTATTGGATCAGTGACTTTAAAAGTATGTACAGAAAATCACAAGGATTTAATTGAGGTTTCCAGATTCTGAAGTAAACACAGAGTCAGGGTCTGAGATACCCATACCTACCCTTCGTTCAGACACATTTTGCATTCATTTGAAACCCAGAATTGGTGAACATGTAATACATACTAGGCAATGTTTTCAAAGATTTATATGTACTAATTAATTTTGTCTTTATAACACCACTTGATTGCAGGTACTATTATATTCTGTATATTACAAATACAAATAAAAACCAGAAGACAAGGCACATGGGAAGAAGTTTGTCCCTTAAGGTCACAAAGCTGGTTAAGTGGTAGAGCTGGGAATTTCAACACAGGCTGTTCAGCACGGGAAGGTGGACTCCCTAACCTATATGCCAACTGGCAAAACAATTTAATTAGAAATAGAGTTTTATTGAAAGCATTTGTATGAACAAGTTTTAAAATGGATTCAAAATTTAGAAAATTGCTGTAATTATATCCTCTGTAGGTTTCTTTGGTTTGCTAAGCTTGTGATTTCCAGTTCCTTCAGTTCCCCAACCATGGTACTCTCGTTGGGTCAATAATCTCGTGTCTCTTCCTAATCAGATAAGACCTTGGCCTCAACCTCTTAAATCTTGCCTGCAGCCTTGCTAAACCAGGCCTTGCTGGGTTTGGCCATGGTTGTACCTGTAACTGGTAAGCTGCAGCAGTCTGACCTAGTCTCTGGGCTTCGGACTTTGATTTTTGATTCACAGTGCCTTGGCTGGAAGCCATGATATTCCTACACACTGAGCCCAACTGGTCCATTGGTAATGCCCAGCTTGAATATAAACTAAGATTAAGGTTTGTTGGACCCAGCTGGTGAACTGGTACAGTCCAGGATTGTCTCCTGTGGAAAACCTCTTCCCAGAAAAGCAGCAGCCAGCCAAGAGTGATAAGCTTAACCCAGTGAGAAAGCCCTCATGGAAGGGGTCGTCACCATCCAGAGTGGCTGTCTGTCTCAGATTTATCACCTGGAAAAGAATGCCAGGGACTCACCTCAGTGCTATGGGAAGTAGGAGGAATGCATATCAAATCAAAATCACTAACTGACTGGTTCATGGGACAGTCCACAAGACGCCTCTACACTGGCAGCTTCATCCTATCATACACTTTGAAGTCTTCAGAGGTGCTCCAGAAAGAGCCATTGTGCTCTCTACCCATGAAACACTGAAAGAGAAAAGGATCACAGTTGAAAAACAGAAAGTTCCTTTACCATCGAAAAATTAAATGGAAAGATACTTCATATGAAATCCAAAATGGGCTTACAAATTCCTTATTCGGCCCCTGTCTAAAAATGTAGCAGTTCACTTGAAGTTAAACTGAGTACACGCATGTCATTCTTTCCTACTAGTTCTTGAGAAACAGAACATGTATCTCATATTCAGGATTAGATAAGGTTAATCTGCTACGAAGTGAGAGATAACGTAAGAGAAAGAAATACACATTTTTTTTCTCCAGTGGTCGTGTATAAGTACCAAACTGAATGGCAACAAAAGACTGGGAAGTCCACTGATACAACCCTGCCTACCAACAGAAAGTGTATTTCTTTTTGTTTGTTTGTTTGTTTGTTTCTGATACAGGGAATCAAACTCACGACCTCAAAGTTGCCAGGCAGGCCCTGTGCCACTGAGCTAAGTCCCCAGCCCCTGGAAAGTGTATTTCTCCCCTGGTGTGGTTTGAATATGATTTCTCTTTTCCAAAATTTAGATTGATGAGATTTGGCACCATCAATATGTAATACAACAACCACTGTTAATTTCCTACCACTTTTTCTGTAACTCTCTATTGCGGGTATTGTTCTTACGCTGTTTTGTAAATGGGTATCTGTTTGTTAATATGTTTTCCTTCTTTTACTCTTAAAATAAATTTAAAAAAAAACAAAATTTTGTTTGATATTTATCTGCTTGTGTTGTAAAACTGTCTAGAGGTAAATAAATGTTTAGGTCTTTAAGAAAGATTATTTCCCCTCTAAAGGTGAATTAGTACTTACAGGAATGGATTAGTTACCACAAGAACAAGTTGTTAGTGAGTACACTTGGCTTTTCTCTCCATTTTCTTGCTTTCTATGTCTTACTCATCTGTTGCATTTCTACCAGGAGGCTGGTGCCAGAAGCCAGGCACATGGCAACACCACACTCTTGCACCTCTAGCAAAGCAGATTTCTGTTCTGTATAAAATGTCCAGCTTCAAGTATACTGTTACAGCAACAGAGAATGTACTACTACTGTTAGAGTGGTCCAAATGATACTGAAATAAATGAGTGCAAAAGTGAGGAAAATTGCATTAACCTTTCTCCATGTGAATAAAATTTAAATAATATACTTCTCTACAGATAGTAGAGAGATTTGGAGTAAAACAGATAACTTATATATGTATACTATTTAATATGGTAACTAGAAGAACAATGTCATAGTTCACTCTATATAAAATGTAACTTTTAATTTGTGTATCCATATTGATTAAAAAGTGTGCATTTTCAGGACAGGGAATATGCCATATCATTGAAACTCCAGAGACTAGAACAATTTCTGGTTATGCATAAGTAATTACAAACTGAACAGGTAGAATGAAACTGTATTTCTCATACTAGTAGAATTTGACACAGTGTTCTAACACAAACTGCCGAACTATGGACTGACTGTTTCCTCCCAACCACATTACAGCAAACTACAGCACAACTCAATCTAGCTAAATTCAATCTTTCCAGAATAAATGTATGTAAATTCCTTTCAAATTTTGCACTTATCTTTGGTATTACTATATATACTGACTCTTTAATCTCCTCTAATTTTACACTTATAAATTAAAACAAGAAGATCTAAAAAGGAAAAACACAGACTTGCCAGTTTAAACAAGCAGCCAAAATGAAAGACAGGTAACTCTAGGGAACATAGCATAATTATTGCCTAAGATCAGAGATACTTGATAAATTAACTTTGTGAAAGTGCAGCGGCATAAATTGAATGAACACTGCCTAGAAAACTAAAGATTAAAATTGAACTGAAGGCTTTTTCTAGGAGCTTATACCCACAGAAGATGCAGTCATCAAAAGGTAGTAAGTAGACATCTCTATAGTTTTGGGAGCTTAAAAAAACATTCCTTCTGTAGCTACAGTACCACAAGGGCTATTTTTATTCATGAATGCAAAAAAAGTTAGCAAATGCAAAAAATTCATGAATGCAAAAAAGTTAGCAAGCCATTTTAAGAGCATCCAAAGCACAAGTAATAAAGCAGTAAGAATGAATCCCCTCTGTGAATTAACTCTAAATGTCTAAGTGTGTATCCAAAAATCTACATAAAATAATGTTCGTGAACATAGACAAGGGAATTCCTAGACAGTTAAAGTATTATGTGGATATTTGCAATTTCATATTATGTACATAAGAAAAACTTAGAATTTGAGCTATAATACGGATGCAAACCCAAGACTACCCATAATTATTGAGGCTTAGAAATCTATTGAACTTTATGAAAAATCAATTTAGCTCTTTGAGTTTTAAATTAAATTTTAATTTTTATTGGAACATGTGCACAGTATATAAAGATTACATTCTTTGTGTGGAGTTGGTACATGTACATAACGTAGAATTAGAAAACCTGAAATTATTGAAAAATTAGAAAATGTCATCATTATTGAGGCTTAGAAACCACACACACACACACACCCCACACACACACACATATTAAGTAATATATATTATATATACAGTGGTCTCTTTTGGATAATGAAAATAGAAGTGATTTTCTGATTTTATACATTTCCATTTCTTTTCCTTAGTTCTATAATAATTATTTTGAATATGATGGCAAAATGTTTCCTAATATTTAACTTTGTGCTTCATTTATTTATCACTTCACAATAGCTTGACTCTTCATTCTGCACTGTTGTTGGACTATTATCATATAACTGGTACTATTTGGTATTTATAACACATCTCCATACATCCTTATTCTTAGAGAAATACCCCACTTTTCCATGGTAGCATTAAATGACACAGTCATCCTAACTACACCTAATTAAATGCTACACAAATTGTCACCAGTTGGATCATCTATCTCTAGCATTTGAAATGGAAAAAATGTGTGAATTTGTTTTCAACTGAACTTTTCATTTGCATTGAGATGATAAACTTGGGGTTGGTCAGGTTCTTTACATGCAAGCTGAATGAATTCCTGTGGTTAGAAAACATAGAGTAAACAAGAAAGGACAGAAAGTGACATAAGTGAAAATGTCAAATTACTGATCTCTGAAAATTTTCTCCTCCATAAAAGCAATGAAAACACTGGGGAAAAAACATCAGAACTCAATTTTCAGAACTCTGAAAATTAACTAGCACCCTGCAGCAATATACAGAGTGTTTATTCAAGAAAAATGTTTGAATCTTCCTAAGAATAAAAAGCTTTGTGGTATTTTAATTTGTCTTACTTATACAACTACTTCCCACATTCCATGGTAGCCTTGGAAACAATAGCTTCCAACATGTTGTAAAACAGCTTCCTGGCAATAACTGGAAAGGGCTGAATGGAGTAGGAACTTCTTTAAAGACAATTTTCCAGAGAATTGTCATTATTTGATTTGGTGATTATCTAGAAGATATGACTCACTATCTTTCCTTGACCAGAGTTGAATTTAAGTCAGTGCCAATGTTATGGTTTGTGTCTGGGTGTCCCCCCAAAGCCTCATGCGGCCATGGGGCAGGCTTTTAAAGTTTGATTGATATGGGTATGAGAGCTATACCCGCCCTGGGGTGGATAGTTTACATATGTAAGGGAGAGAAAGAGGATGCTTTCACCTATTCCTGGCTTTTGTTTTTGTTGCTTTGCTGTGTTCTGTAACCGTGAGCTGTAGCCCTCTGCCATGTGCCACTCTGTCTTGTAACTTGTCAAGTACAGACTGAAACCTCCACAAACCGTAAGTGAAATAAACCTTTCCTTCCTTAATTTTTGGCATCAGGTATTTTGTCCCAGCAACGAGAAAAAAGTAACCAAGACAGCCAAGATCCTTTCTTCCTGAAGATGTTTGTTGAAAAAATCATCAAAAGTATTTGTTCAGTGTCTCAGCTGCCTAAAGCAGTGGATAAGAGGTGGAATAAACATTCTCAAATACTAGCCCAGAAACTTAAAAGTAAAATCTGGAGAATGAGTTTTCATAGAGAGTTTGAAAATGTCCATACAATCTTTGTAATCCAGAAGGCCATACATATCCTTAGTGTTGTGCACACGTGTATGGTTGTGCCCATGCCCAAAACAGGCCTTTGAAGAAAGGTCCTAAACTCTCACTTCAGGCTAAATTTAGGCATCTGTATAAACAGGAAGCCAGTGCTAAAGCAGAGCTGTGAACTGGCTGGTGAGAGGGGAACACATGCTCCACCAAATGAACACAAGCATATACATGGTGAAAACTGGGAGACATTTTGTTTCTGGAGACATTTAGAGAAATCATTGTCTCACTAATTCTTAAGTTATGTGGAGACTGCAGTGGCTATATATACTAAAAAATAGATTTCACAAAGTTAGTTCAGAAAAGACACTACATTAAAAAAATACTTTCTTATCACATCACAAGGGACATTGCAAGTTTCCATGTTAATATATCTTTGTATTAGTCAGCTTGCTTTCACTGAAACAAATACTTGAGATTATCAATTTAAAAAGAGGGAATGTTGATGAAACCAAAATAACACAAAAAGAATAAAAATGATATAGGGTTGCAACACAAAATGATAGGAATTAACAGTGGTTGTTATATTACTTTTATTTTGTTTTTTAATTTTATTCTCTTTAAAATAAAAATATATATAAAAAAGGGAATGCTTATTTTGGCACATAGGTTGGGAGGTTTCAACCCACAGCTCTGCCTTAGCATTGCTCTTTCTACTTTTATAGCTCCTTAAATTTAGCCTGAAGTGAGAGTTTCAGTCCATGGTCAGTTGATCTTATTGCTTTTGGGCCTGTGACCAGGTGTGGAATGATAGTTGGGGGACAAGGCAAGACAAGCTCTTACCTCATGGTGGCTGGGAGAAAGAGAAATCTTCTAAGGCACACCACATAAGACACCAAACTCCCTACTCAACGCTGACCCTTAAAGGTCTCCACCACCTTCCAACAGCACCAAAGTGAGGACCAAGCCATTAGCACACGGGTGTTTGGGAGACATTCCAATCCAAACTACAGCAACTTTACTTGGAGCATGAAAAATCAACTTAACTTCTTGATTTTTTTTCCAACTAAGGTATAGTTTTAATAGTACATGTTTGTAGTACATACAGATTGTATTCTTTGTGTATAGTTGGTACATGTGCATAATATAGATTAATTCTTTTTTTATCCCCTTGACTTCCTTTTCTTTCCCCCTCCCTCTCTCTCTTGAGTCCCTTCCAATTTAAGCAAGAACTATTTCCCTATTCCCTATCATTTGTCTTTTATTTTGCTATTTATTCACATTTATAATTTCTCATATGAAACTATGCAATATTTAAACTTTTGAATCTGATTTATTTCACTGAAAAATATGGTGTCAAGAGGCATCCATTTTCCTATAAAAAACTCAAATTATCCTTCTTTATGGAACTGTAGTAGTTAATTGTGTATAAATACTTCATTTTTATACATTCATCTATTTATAGACATATAAGCCATTTCCAAAATGTACATATTTTGAATTGTGCTGTTATAAACACAAGTGTGCATGTATCATTCTGCTATGATGTCTTAAAATCTTTTGGGTAGATTCCTAGAAGGGGACTGGCTGGGTCAAATGGAATTTCTATTTTTATTTTTATGTGGAATCATCATACTGATTTACATAGTGAAATTACTAGTGTACATTCCTACCAATGAGATAGAGCTTTTCGACCCCACACCAAGATTTCTCAGTATTAGTTAATGAGTTCCTTCTTTCTAGAGTAAGATGGAATCTCAACATTGTTTTAATATGCATTTCTTTAGTGCTTAGACATATTGAACATTATTTCATGAAAGTATTTGGCCATTTGTACTTCTTCTATATGAAGTAGTATTCTTGGTGTTGAAAGAAGAATGCCTGACTTCTTCTTCAGGCACTGAAGCCAGTGAATAAATTATACATCTGTTGAAATGACAGCTAGTCTTCCAAGAAATAAACAGAAAAATCTATCAGTATATTAGTCTGTACGCATATTTGTATAAAGTATCCTTATTCACAGTATTACAATTTTAAACATATACAGGTTATGATGTCCAAAACAGGTCTATAATATTAGTGCAGTTTATCTATGGTACATATTCACATTTAATGTATATTAAAAAAGCAAAATACTAACAAACAGCATTCACGCCTTTAAAAAGTATGTTAGGTTTTTTTTTTTTTAACTCAAAGCAATCTTTTAGATTTGGTTTGAATAAAACATGCCTTGAACTTCCTTTCAAATTTTATTTAGCATGAAGTCCTTAGTGTAATATTGATACATAATGCTTCACAAAAATTTGTAGTTCATTATAGAGACTACTTATGAAAATTCAGAATTCCAATCATAGTATAATAAGATAAGAAAAGGGCAGGGGATATAGCTCAGAGGCTCAAGCACCTGCCTGGCAAGTGCAAGGCCCTGAGTTCTATTACTGGTACCAAAAAAATAAAAAATAAATAAAAGTGAAGAAAAGCTTATTTCATCCAAATAATGGGTAATCTTGTAGACATGAAATTACTAAAACCATAATATTATTTGGCTATGCTGGGACTGAAAATGAAAAGTCAGGACCTGAAACCACTTTGTCTCTCTTTTGTGGGTCTTAGGTCTTCTCATCTCTGATTCTATCTGTGCATGTACTCCAGTAAACTATTTTTCATTGAAGAAGTTTATACACCTCCTTTTTATTTGTGGATCACTGATCCTCCATTCTTTCAGCCTCACTATGGCTTAGGCTTGTTTTGAAACTGACTCAGGCCAAAATTCAATTTGTTATTTTTTTTCTAAGCACTTTTTACTTTATTGTCAAAAGTTCTTAATGCTTCAATTCCAAATTTTAAGTGAAAATAGTGATTGTCTGATAGGCCCACCTTGGACTAGATGTTTATCTCTAATCCCATCAGCTAATTGCCAAAGCTTGGAATCATATTAACAAGCCAGTCCATCCTATTTACGGGTAATAGATGGAGCAGGTTCTCTGAGATTTCACTAAGGAATCCATGATTTTCACATTTAATATATTAAAAGATTAGGTATATCTAAAATATAATAATTTAGTCAGTTTTTACTGAATCAGTACATTTTAGAGACAAAAGTGATATTCTTATTTTACAGGTTAGAACATAAGGACTAGTGGCATTACATAACTGTCTTAAGGTCACATAGTTGGCAATGGATACAGCTATGACTAGAACACATGTTATCAGACTCCTAATCAACTGCAATCATGTATTGCTTAAAAATAGGGGTACATTCTGAGAAATTCATTGCTAATTTCAGTATTGTATAAATTCTATAGAAATAAGTAATTCCACACAAATAAGTCAACTATGATCTGACTAAGCAGTATAACTTATGGAACCACTACCACATGTAACAGATACATTATATGAAATGTGATGTGGCACATGACTGCATTCTTTCTAATATAGATCAACAGCCAATAAGTATTACCAAAATGTTTGGAAAAAATGAGTTACATTATTTCAAATAAACATGGTAGTATAAATAAGTCAAATGTGTACTGCATAGTTGGTTCCTAGAAAAGCTATTTTGATGTATAGATAAAATCACATAGTAAGAAGTGTTCTGAATTCTTTTACAAGTAATTCAAAGTTTTCCTAAGAAACTTATTTACTAAACAATGTAAGCAGTGTCTCTGTAATCTTTGTTATTTTATTCATTTAATTATTTTTTTATTTCTCCCAAAATAAAGAGTAAGTAAGCTCCCACACAATCTATGCATAAGTGGAGACAAATTTTAAAATCCAAATTAATGAATTTTAACTGTTGATCTGATAGGATCATCTGGCAAAATGCATTTCTAAAAATATAAAAAGTGAATAGATTAATTTCCTGCAAAGACAAGCTGCTATCTATATGTAATCAACTAATAATGTACAAGAGAGAAGTATGCAATTCAAGCAAGCATACAACAGATGTGCAATAAGTATGCATTGAACGCATTGAGACTGTTGATATATTTACATTTCCAGGAAATCATACCCTCAAATATACCATTGTTTTTCATGTTTATCAACATGCTTTCCCAAGTAGAAAATAGGACTTTCTCTTCTCTTGATATTTTCTCTCCTTCTGTAGGGATAATGCTTATAGTGTGAGAAATCTTGATAACTAGGCTTGACTGTAAATTTTATTTTTAGACAGCTGAATATTTTGCTTATATCAAGAGCAAATAAAAAGATTCTAACACATGATCTAAAACTATAACAATTTAAGTTTTATAAAAAATGAAAAGGGGGGCTGTGGATTTAGCTCAGTGGCAAAGCGCCTGCCTGGCAAGCGCAAGGTCGTGAGTTTGGTTCCCGGTACCGGAGAAAACCTCCCCCCGCAAAAAAAAAAATGAAAAGGAATTGCTTATGACACAAATTTTCATTTCACTTTCTCCATTATTAAAGGAAATTCTTGAGGACTGAAAGTCAGCTTACTAGGGACCCACAGGTGCTTTCTTCTTTAAATAGCTAGCCTGCAATATGTTAGGGGCATATAACTCTTCTGTTGCCAGGAATAAAATTAGAGAAAATAGCTACCCTTACTCACTACCCGATGGAACCATATAATGCCCTCTTATTAGGTATATAAATGTTATTAAAATATGAGTTCTAAATGAGTAGTATTGTGTACTGAAATTGTGAAAGAGATATTACTTGAAGTAAGGGAAAAGGTGAATATCTGTAAATATGCAATATGGGAGGAATGAATATTGGATTTATCAGTTTTGTGACATGGAAGTATGAGATGAAATGTATATGGAAATTGCACTCAGAGGAATGTTATTTGAGCTATCATATAAGAGCAAGCATTGGTGAAGGCTGGAGACATAGACTATACAGAGTATAGGTTTTGGAGTCCTTCAAGGGCAAATGGAAAGAATAGAAGTTTTATTCATGTTGAAAACTCCCAACTGGAACCAATATTGTAGGTATCAATAAGACATTTCATAATTTTACACATAAAAATGCCTGTAAACAAGCACTTAGGAAATAAAAGATTTCCATGGACTATTAGTCTATAAAAAGGATAATCTTTATTATGGGCTAATTTTCCCAATGGTTGTCCATAAATATTCCACACAAGAGTCAACACTCTTCCTCTCTCACCTCTGCTAAGCAAGCAGGACCAATGAGTGAGCACTCTCCCTCTCCCTCTCACGCAATCTCTCTCTTCATCTTCCCCTTCCATCTCCCTCTTCTTCTGCCACTCTCCCTCTCTCTCATCCGTTTGTTTAAACTGGAATTGAGGCAGAGAACCAAATACACTGGAAGACTGGAGAACTAAGCTTCTAAGTCATTGACAAATTTTAAATTTGATATTTTCCTAATTAAACTAACTAATCTAAAGTGGAGTATATAAGTAATACCAACAAATATTGTGAGATTCTACTGCCAAATAATAAAATAAAATAAAACACAAAGTAAAAAGAACACAGTACTTAGAGTAGGCAGCGCACAGTCCAACTTGGGGAAAAAAATCAATGATATTTAAAAAGCCCATGGACTATTAACAAATGCAAACTAATGCAGCTGAAAATGCAAGTACAAGAGATTAAAAATTTAGAATACAATACACTGAAAATATTAGTAATTGGAAATAAAGAGTGGAAAGAGCAACAGAATAATGCTAATCAGGTTATATTCATAGAGAGGCTGAATCCAGATGTGTACTTTCAGAGGAATTGGTCATTGTTCAGAGACAAAGATGAGCAAACATGAGGAATTCAGTTCAACCTTTTGCTTTTGATTGAATTAATCAGATTACCTAGGTTCTACAAGACTTTTGTGAATATTCTCTAGACATTTGCCTCCATATCTCTTCAATTTCTCTCTGGAATTTGGCCTGAGTACACCACAGATTAACTTGGTCTCAAAGTCCCAGTATCTTTTTCCTGTGGATTATAGTTGTTTTCAAACTAATTCTTAAGAAATTCCAAGACAGTGGAATCAAACCAGACTATCACCTTTATCTCTCATCTATTTTCCAACACTCCATTAACCTGAGTATAGCCCTGTTGTAGGTAGATGTAGCTGGCACTTCTTGCTCCCCAGGAATATTTTTGTTTTGCCTTTCCTGACCACCCACATTTTTCTCCAAGAAACCAATGCTACAGCACAGTTTTCCAACTTTTTATAAGGATTCTTTTTCGGTTTTAAATCAGAGAGAGAACAAAGCAGCAAAATATCTGTGATATTTAGCACATTACTAAACAACACAAAACCCTTTGTCTGAGCCTCACACTCAACTTTCTCAGAAATTTTAATTGAGCATACTCAGGGCAAAGAGGAAAGCATTCTTAGCTTCCTGGAAGAGCCTCAGCTTTGATCTTCCTCTAACAGGACTGCCCTAAAGGCATTAACTCAAGGAGTGACAAAAAGGAGACAGACCAGAAATAAAACACCTACCTGGATATCTTATCTTTTTTGTGTGAAGCACTGTGTCATAGTTATTACTGAATGCAGCTCTAGAGAAATTTCTTTTTGTTGCAAAGTGGCCTAAGCCAATTAGATCATGTAGAACTCCTAGGTTCTTTTCAGTGAGAATCCTCACTAAGGAAGTTTGAGGTGAGCCAGATTTAGCTACAGAGTTTCTCTCAGCTGTACTGCCGGCTTATAATAAAAGCAAAGGTAAAACCAAAGTCTGTCACATATATGTTAATTAAGCACTTCTTAGCAAACAAGCACTAATCTGATCACAAATTTGTTCTGTAAACTCAAAGCTTAGCTCTCTGATCTTTTGTGTGTTTCTATTGCTCTTTCATGAAAGGAAACTCAAGGCAGACACAATGCTATGCGAGGGGAATAATCTTATCAACTTTACAGTCAACACCAGGTGACTATAAATCCTCCAGATTCAACACCAGTAGCTATTAAAACTATTTGAGAGCAACTTGATAGTAATACCTTATTGGATTTTACAATGCATCCATGAAATTTGGAGAGAAGCTATAAAATATTTTACCTAGTACTCCTATTTCTATTTTGAATGCCTTTCATTTCTCCAGCAAGATTCCATTTCTAGCAATTCATCACGCTAATTAAAAAAAGGAAATTCCACCAATAAAACCTATTTTGGTATACTAAATATAAAAAGTCTCAGGTGTTAATAGAAATAGAATAACGTAAGCATTGAAAAAATCTCAGTCTGGAGTCTGACATTTCTACAAAAACTGGTTAACAACCTCTGGTGTGTTGACTAGACTTGTCTTAATAATAATGATCATTAATAGTTTTTTTTTTACTCTGAACAACTACCAAACTACCCTTAAATTGTAGTTTAACTTAAGTTAAAATGATATATATATAATATATATATTTTATATATATATATATATATGACATTGCACTGACTATTTTGAGATATCTTAACATGAATTATAAATATCACAGTTTGTAGCTATCACAGAAATACCATCCTGGGTTAAAAACCTGTATGGTAATCTCTTTGGTCAACAAAAAGGAGTTTAGTGATTGTTAAAATATAATCTCAAAATTCAATATAAGTAGAATTTGGGCAGATCAATCTTAAAGTCATTTCAGTGACCTAGTTTTAGTGTAAAATCACTACTCTTGAAACTATACTTAAAGCTGTGTTGTCCAATACCTTGCAATACTACTGAAAAGATAGAAACACTGATACTTTTTCTACACATAGCCCTTCCAATTAACTTTCAGTGGCAGGGATGAGCACATGTTGAATGTGTAAGAGACTTTGGATTCTGACTGTTGTTGTTTTATTACCTTTGACATTTGGGGTGTCTCTAGATGATCAGTGATTTGGGAAATATAATTTCAATCATACTTTGATGTTTCAGTGACAACGTCCAAAAACCTTTTAAAGCACTGTGAGTTCCTTCATTTTTTTTTTATTTTAAAGAGTAAAAGAAGGATAACATAATAATAGGGGGGACTTACCAAATTACAGACAAAATGGTAGGAAATTATCAATGGTTATTGTTTTACATATTATTATCTACAAAATAGTTTCTCAGGAAAACAAATAGACAAATAATAGTGAGTTAGTGACAAAAGAGGTAGGAGATTATCAATAGTTGTTGTACTATACTTTGGTATCTTCAAAGTGGCTTCTAAAGAAAATAAATAGAGCTATACATGAGTGACCTATTGAAAAATCATTAACTATTCTCAATGGTTGTTGTAGGAAACACATAATAATAAACATACATCCATTTATGAAGTAGGATAGGAACATTACAAACTTTACACAGTTATGGATAGATTAGTAGGAAAATATCAATAGCTGCTGTAATGCATGGTGGTATCTTCAAAGTGGTTTCTCAGGAAGACAGAGATATGCAAGAAGGATCTAATAAGTAGTTACAGCCTAAGGGTTGTCAAAAATAGCACATTACCACCTCACCAATGACTCCTTTCACTGAGGTATGACGGCTGGAAGGAAGGCCAGGATTGAAAAGAAGGACCGAGAGATTTGCACCTGTGTCTAGCAACAGGCTATTTTCTTGTTCCTCCATAGTCATGATTACCCAGGACTCCTCGATGGAGATGACGGTCTGGCCAGAGGGAGAAGGCAGACCATGCCCCAAGCCCTCTCATTCCTTTTGGACTAACTGGTAGCATGGGTCTGAGCTCTGGGGCCTCCACCTCAGAGGGCAGACTGATCTCCAGTGGTCTCCTTTGCATCCAGGGCATGGCCCATGGGGCCTCCTAGAGCAGTTCCTCTTAAGGTGGCCTGGCTTTTAACAGTGGTAGCAGATGAATGCAGTTGTCGAGTTCTTCTTGGGGCCCTGGGAATCAGACCTGGTATCTGTTTCTCTTAGTGGTGCAGCAAAAGCAGCTGCTTTTTCTCGGTCTCTTTGTTTTCTCTCCTTGGCCTCCTCCTCATCATGGCTATAGAATACTGAGGAGGTAGTTCTTACTAACATCTCAAGTGAGCTGTCTGGGGTGAAAGCCATTCTTTGTAGCTTTTTCTCTTCAGCTTCCCATTGCTTTGGGACCCCACAACCAGTTAGTGTCCTCTCCCCAACTGTCAGCACAGGCAGCAGGAATCTTGCTGCAGACCTCTCCAGAGCTCCACCACAGCCTGTACTGTCAGGGGAAGAATGGCTTCCAGAGAGTCTCCGCAGGGTTTGTGCAAGGTCCTCCTGGTTTACAGCTTCCAAACGGCTTTCATGAACACAGTCCAGAGGACCTCTAACTCCATGGGCTTAGTCTGTGTTCTCATGTTCTCTGAGTCCTTGTTCAGCAGCTGCTCCTCTGCTGGCTCTGGACCTTTCTGGTTCTCAATGGCAGGAGCAAGAGTGTCCCACTGTATGGCATGCATTCAAAGAGTGTCCCGTTGTATGGCATGTTGTTCAAAGTTTGAATGATTCACACATGTCGGTGGGTGGGCATCTGCAGTCGTTGCATGGTGGGCCAATTGTGTCACTGTTTCTCTGTGTCATGATAGATCTCAATTGAGCAGCTGCGGCCGGCCTAAGGGCTGGCGTGCAACAGTGCTCGCCGCCACATGGCTCCCCATGCACTGGGGGCCCTCCCTCCAGGAGCCCACGAGGCAGGAAGCTAGCCAGCCGGAAGACCGGCGCTCCCCGCCCATGGCTCCCTGTGCGCCGGAAGCTCTCCTTCTGGGGCCTACGAGGCAGGGAGTGAGCCGCCGGTCGGAAAACCTGCACTCCCTGCCTGAGGCTCCCCGTGCACCGGGGGCCCTCCCTCCGGGAGCCCAGGAGGCAGTGTGAGTCTCTTCATTTGTCATGTAGATCAGCTGTAGATGTCTTCCCTATCACATTCATAGAACATTTTTCAAATATTCAAATTGCCTTTTACATGACTTACTGTACTTTGTGGGGGCATGTAAACATTTTTTGGATTAGCTCCTTTTCTGTTCCATTGACAATTACTGCTACTATTACAGAACATTGACACAACTTGACTTCATACTGCACCACATTTAAATTTCAAACACAAATTCTGGATTTCTTAGATTTATCACAGATATTTTACCCTAAATCTAGTAAGAGTAATAAATGTCAGAGGTGAAATTCTGTAGGTTGTCTAAGAGCTATGATTTGAATGCCTGTTCCCTTCAATTCTCATGTTGAAATGTATTTGTCATTAGGGTAACATTACCTTAGGACCATTAAGAGCTGTTTAGTCACAGCCCTCAAATGGATTAAAGGATTCATGTTCTTATCATGGCAGTGGTTTCATTATAAAAGGCAAGTTGATTCTCTCCCTCTCTCCCTCTCCCTCTCCCTCTCCCTCTCTCTCTCTCTCTCTCACTCCACGTTTCCTCTTCTCCTTCCTCTCCTCACTATGCTCTGAGCATGCAGCAAGGAGGTCTTTAATAGATGACAGTAACTTGATTGTGGAATTCCCAGACTTAAGGCATTTGAGAGATAAACTTCTGTGCATTATAAATTATTTACTTTGTGGTATTATCTTAGAGAAGCACAAAATGGACTAAGAAACTAAGGATGCATCTTATTTCCCTCTCTTTTTCTCATCTATTTGACTCAGAGAATCACAGGCAGAGAGGATGGGAGAAGCCCAAGGTTGTTTTATCAACTCCTTCTTCGCTTACTTATTATTGGAGATAAAAGACAACCTGTACATAGGGCAGAAAAGATCCATTCAGTTCTGTAGATGCTTAGGCATGTGGAACTCTAAGCCAAAAGCAGTCCTAAGAGTTGTTCCATCCAAGTTATTAGTTGGAAAATGTATTGAGTCAATTAGATGTACACAAAAATGGGGCCTGATTTCCCAATCATAAGGCATCTCTCCAGGCCAACGCTCTTTTCTCCCTCCTTGCTTCCAGAGATACCATGCCTAGCTTCTCAATTCTTAGCTGTTTCCATTGTATAGGTGGGGAAAGTAAGGACTTTAAGTAAATCTGCCTGTGCTAGTCCTTTTTCCATCACTCTAAGAAAATACTTGAGATAATCAATTTAAAATGAGGAAAGGTTTATTTTGTCACACGGTTTTGAAAGTTTCAAAGTATGGTCAATAAGTCCTATTGGTTTTGCATTTTCTTTATACTGGGAATAGAACTCAGGACATTGTGCTTGCTAGGCAGGCACTTGTGCCTCTGAGCTATATCCCTGGCCCTTCATTTTCCTTTTGAGCCTGTGATGAGAGAGTACAATGTAGAAGAAGCATGTGACTGAGGAACCTGATAACCCTATGAAGTTCTGGAAGCAAAGAGAAGAAGAGGATTAACCAGGATCCTAGTGTCCACTTTAAGGACAAGCACCCAGTGACCTGATTCCTCCCACTATGCTCCACCTCTTAAATCATCTACCACCCCTCAATAGTACTGTAGGTTGGTGAATCAGACTTTAACAAACTGAGCTTTTCAGGTCACTTATTTAAGCCACAGTACTATCTCATTTTAAAATCATTTGTACCTTTTTCGTGATCTACCATTGCCTTCAACAGCTTGCTTACAAAGGACTCTATACTTTCTTCTCGTGGTATGCCAGCTGCCAGAAGTTCAGCCTAGTGCCTCTTTTATAACTGCCTATGAATTTGCCATCAGACAAGTTATTCCACTTTTGGGTCTGTATTACCTAATAGTTTTCTCATCATGTCAACATCATCAAGGCCAGTAACCATGTCTTAGCCACCATTTTGTGTATCAACTTTCAATTTCCAAAATATTACATGAGGGGTTTAAATGCTTTTGTTGAATAAATAAATGAGCACAGGGGAATTTTAAGAAGAAGAATGAAATATTAATTAAAGATGCTAGTTGCTAATTTACTTAGCCATTCACTGTTGCACAATTCAGCATGTTTTATGTAAATAAATGAGGATACTCAATGAATACAGCTGTCCAAAGGTAGTATCCAATAAAATCTATAATTTTCTCAACTCCTATTTCCTAAGTGAACTGAGGAAATCCTGCAGATAACTGTGATAATAAGTGCTATCACACAGTGTCAAGGAAGTTATGGTTTTAAGACCTTTTGTCTGAGCACCTCAGCTTCTTGACTGTTTCAGGAAGATAGTTACTACACTGGTATAGTCTAATGTATGAGTACATTAAGCAATATCTAGATGATGTAATTTGAGGAATGTTAGGAAATGTTTCCTCATTAAAAATCTTTCCCTAAAGTAAAGAAGGAGGGATAAGGAAAGGATATCCATCAGTATTAACTCACAGTGAAATACCATGTTACAGTTAAATAGGAAAAGAAATTCTGGTGTGTTACTGTACACTATGGAGAGTATAGGTAACAATAAGGTACTGTAAAATTTTAAAAGCTAGAAGAAAAGACTGAATGATTTCATAATGAAAAGATAAGTATATTGAACATATTTGTATGGATATGTGGTTAACCTAATTTAAATAGTACATAATGTATACATTTGTCAAAACATCATGTGGTATCCCGTGAATATGTACAATTTTTAAGTCATTAATATACTAATTAAAAAGAAATATAATTTAAAAATCTGTTGTCATTGACCCTTCATGGCACTTGAAATGTAGTATGCAGCAATCACTACTTTTGAGTTATGGCTCTGAAAGCCCCAGGAAAATGAGCCCATTCTATGTAGGAAATTAAACATTTGAAATTGTTTTGGTCATTGACATTTGAACATCCTTTAGTTTCTCAGAAAGTTGTGGCACTGTAATATAAAGGCAATACTCAGAAGAACAGGGCTCTGGTGAGTAAAGTTGAACTGAGGAGAAATGAAAAAGAAGCAAATTCTGAAGTGACTATGTCCCTTGGAAGTCTGTAAGTATCCCTAAGAAGCAGTGGGTCCAAGGAATTGAAGAAAAAAAGCTAAAAGGAATAAATAAGTGTTCACCTGAATTTGCAATTTGAAAATTTTACCAAGGACCAACAAGATAGTTACAAATCCAAAATGTATTATTCAAAGCAGGATAATTAATATCCTATAGGGTACAAGAAGCTTGGTGCTTCTCAAACTTTTGCAAGGAAAATCTCACGAAGCTTAAGAGAGTAGAGAGCATAAAGAAACCTTGCAAAGAATTGGAACTGCTGATCACTTCCTTTTCCAGTATATGTAGAATGCTACTTAAGGAGTTCATGCTAATTACAGTTTTACACTTCTCTCTGAATATTATTTAAGGGACCATAAAATGTAAAACAAGTTTTGTTATATGATTTATGTTTAAAATCTCCATGCATCTTTGTAATATATCACCCGACATTTGTTATTATTTGGTTGTGGACTGGTTTTGAATATTGTATGAAGTATTTATGACTGCACAGGATGTGGGTATCATATGAATAAAACATGTACATGCAGGTATAGATTAGTGACAATTACTGACAGTGCAAAATCAGTAATCACACTTCCTTTGCCACTAGCTTATTTTTAAGTGTCCTTGTTGGGATGTCTTTCAACCCCAATTTGTACTCTATTTAAATACACTTGCTTACTATTCCTAGAATGACAAGTTCAAATAATCTCTGAGGTTTATTAGAACGTTTGTAAATTAATTCTCCTAAGTCAGAAAATCCCATTACATTTAGGTCCATGAAATAATATGATGTTTTCCTTTTGTGATTGATGGCAGATGTCAAAACATTAAAGAAATGAAACTCAGAGTCGAAACGGCAATGGTAGAAGAAGGTAAAATGAAAGATGGGATGTAATTAGGATTCTAGAATCAGAATGCAAGTATTTTGCCTTGAAAGTACTAAATGTATTGTGCACCCTGTACCACGGTGGGGGCTATTCACTGTTTCAATCCTCCCAAATTAACTTGACATTTATATAAGGCTACTTACCAGCATGTTGCACAGTTGGGATTCAAGCATGAGTTCGCCTGTGTCAGGACCTGTGCTTTTTTATTAAGCTGTAGCTATTATGTCATATGCTTGCAGTTTTTACCAAAATGAGAGCAGAAGCCCATCGGAAAACTGACTACCTCTTCTTTGTGTTCTGTTTGCCTCATGTCTTAAAGCCTTCTGCCATACCATCTACAGCACTATGCAGTACTCTTCTAGCACTGTGTGTCATTTAATGCATTGTCCTTTAACAGAAACCTAGAGCTGAATTGTTTAAAAAAATAGTAATTTCTTTTTCTCATAAAACAAAAGGTCTGACAAATACAGTCTTGTTAGCATAGCGACTGCTACTGCTTCTATATACAGTTCAGAGATGTCAAGGACCTTGCTCCTGCAATATGTCTGCTGTTACTTCACAGCCATAATATTTTTGCTCCATGGGTCAGGGTCTGGGTTTTCTAGTGACAATAAAACCTTCAGATTCTCTAGACAACCTAGTACCATAGTCAAAGGAAGAGGAATGCTAAGCATTTGGAGAAAACTGTTACATGAGAGCAATTCAAAGTTCTCAGAGTCAAGCTCCATCTTTTTGCAATTTTGTGAAGATTCAAGTTTAATACTGAAGTACTTGCAAAATTAGCAAGCTGAAGCTAGTGGAAATAACTTGCTTTTTCTTTCATGGGTGCATTAAAATGTAGAGTCAAAAAAAATTTTAGATTGCCCCAGTGAGGCATTGTAAAACTGGAAGAAGTAGGGCGATTTTCTTGCTGAATTTAGAATAATAACAATCACATACTTTTGGCAGACAAATGGCCAAAGGCATCTTTGAAATCTCAAAAGCAACTCTCACTGACGCAGAGTGCACATTCAGTCTTTAAATAATACAAATAAGACAAAAAACCTGACTTCTCAGATTTGCCTATGGTCACTTAATGGAAAGAGCTTGTGAAATGTAATTTAGCACACCTGCTGTGGTACTAACTAAAAATAACAGTTAAAACAATTAATGTTCCAGAGCTCGGAGTAGCAGGTGAATGTAGGAATGAGATTTTGCCATTCAAACACACAGAAGAGCTAACTTTGTCACCAACGGATTGCAGGCTTACACAATGCAAGTGCAGAATGGATGATTTCTAGTCAGTAATTAGGATTCAAAAACAGTGAACTTCGTTAATCAGATATGCTTATATATGCTTGCTTTTTGTTGCAAAAAACAATGAAGACAGGGTCAATTAAAGTTCAGCTAATCCTCTACACCTGACACATTCTATATGACTAGGATATTGTACGCAAGCTGCTGGGTTCAGAGGATTCAGACATGAAAGACAATGTCTGCCTTCAGATAGCTCCAGTCTAGTAGACCCAAGATCTCCCTGTTTATTTCTTTCATCAGCTCTGATTAGTGTGTCTTTTGTCCCTGTATGTTTCTTGTCATTGAACTATGTTTCAAAATATAGGACATAGTGTAGTTTCTTCATTCTGAGGTACAAGGCAGTTCTTTTACTAAGTGTTGTCATCTAACTCAAACTTTATTCTTGCATATGCCTTTTGCTGCTTAAAATGATAAAGTTTTAAAATTTAAAACAGTAACATCTTTTGTTATCTTTGTATGACAATACAATATATCAGTGCCTAGTTAAGAAAATGAAAAGGCCTTATTGAATTGTTCTTCCACTACATACAAATTCCTTATAATTTCACTAAATGCCTTACACAGTGTGGTTCCAGTTTTACTTTTCCAGATGATCTCACAAATATTTTATTCTCCAACCAAAGTAGATGATATAAAACCCTGTGATAACACACCCTGTGATAAACTTGGGTCTGTAGACTAGCAACTACGTCCCATCTTCTGTAGGCCTAGCTGCCAATAAAATGATGCTACAGTTAGTATCTTTGTCTATTGTCAAAAGAGGTAGCATGTGGAGGGGTGTAGCAGTAAGCACAGTTTCAAAACATGGAAGCCATCCAATTTTGAACAAAAGAAGGAGATACATTGTGTCCCAAGTCACTGGTCTTATGCAGTATCCCAGGTAATGGATACTGAATTTCAATGATTAAAAATGAGGCAAATATGCCTGGCAAGCGCAAGGTCATGAGTTTGGTTCCCGGTACCGGAGAAAAACCAAAAAAAAAAAAAAAAAAAGAGAGACAAATATGAAGGTATTATGATTACTACTGCAGTCCAGCAAGAATTGCATTAGTTTTCAAACCACAGTCAAGACATGGACAAATATGACTCGTGCAATCAGTTGAATAGATCAGTACTGGTACTTCCACTAAACTCTCAAAATTGTAAACTCCCCATTTTACAAAATTAAATAAATTGGGTAAACACCTATTGCAGACTTTTAATTTTATTGTAATTGCTTTTCCATAAAAAATGCAGTCAGGACTTTCTCAGATCACTGCCTTTGCTCTTACTGTCTCTTGCTTATAATGCCTTTCCCTTTGTTAAAATTCTTCCAGGTCAATCTCAGGTATCATTTCTGTGTAATAGGTCAGACAGTAAATTTTGGACTTTATGAGCTACACACTCTTGGTTAAAACAACTTAACTCTGCTGTCGTAGCACAAAAACTACCACAGACAATAATACACAAGTGAGGACAGCTGTGTGCCAAATACATCTTAGTTACAAAAAGAACCAAAGGGCTAGATCTGGACCTCTAAATCATAGTTTGCTCATCCCTAGTTTTACAGGATTCCTTGCCTATTGCTCCAACTATTATTAATTTTTCCGTCTTCTAAGGTGCACAAAACATTTCCTGGGCCTTTCTGGCATTGCTTATTGCATTTTATCATGTAATTTTTCCTTTCTATTTTGCTCCTGTCTGATTTAAAATTTCTTCTATTCACATTAGCTGCTAAATAATTACTGTTTAATTGAATTGACTAAGAAATAATAAAGGATACTTATTGGTACAAGTATCACACACAACTTGTAAGAGTGTCCTGAATTGAAGCAGATTTATCCTTCTTATTCCACCTAACTGAATAACTATCTGGGATCATGTGGTATGTAATTCATATTAGGAGCACAGAAAAGAAGATGTGAAAAGCCCAAGTCCTTAAGAATCATGTAGCTGACCTAACCAACCACAGGTTGCCATCAAATTTCTTCACATAGAATAAAAGTGAATCCTAAAATTTATTTAAACAATTTTCATTTGGGTATTTACAGCCAAATCCAATCTTTACTTGCATGACCGTCAGAACTTTACTTAATGAAATCAAGGCCATGACCTGATTTTAAGTCACTTTCTAGGGTCAGAGGCCTTCCTCAGCTGGATTCATTGATGACACAATTCTCTATATTGATAGGACAGCAAGAAGAAGGGAACCTATCACTTTGATATACTTCCTTTTTGCTTCAACTACGCCAAGGATTGACACTGTTCTGCTTATAAAAGGCTGTCGTGAACTTATTTCTAGCTTTGCTCTGGGTCAAAGATTGGTGTCACTCAGTGCAGCCTGACTCAGACCGAACCACTGTTCACATGACTGTTTCTTCCTGTTAACTACTGTTCATGTTTCACTAAATAGTTCCACTGGATAAGTATCAGGCAGCAATTTAGTACTTTTTGCTATGCTTCTATTCACTGAGTGCTCCTCTCCTAAGTCATAGCAATGAATAGATTTATATGTGATATGGGAAAAAGCAAGCTACCTTTCCTCTCCCAACTTCCATTTAATAGCCACAGAACCTGACATTGCCTTTATTTCAGATAGAGGATGGTTATCTGCATGACTAAATTACCAGCTTGGTTAGCTTCTATTCTTCCCCTGAATTCCCACTCCTCTCACTTCCGTTCCCTGCCTCTGTTCTAATGAATAGCTAATTAACTCTGAAAGGATTAAGCTAAACTGCTTTTTATAACTCCTATTCCTTTTAGAATTTTCAAACATACTTCAGTTCTTAGATTATATAAAGGGGCCTGAACTCTTTTTTGTTTTCATAACACTTAAAGCATTTTAAAACATAAGGAAACTGAATGGGCTTAATACAAATCCCAGGACTATTCAGGAAAGGCACTCCACCCCACCCTCAAATATCCATAACTTTGCTTTTTGTCTTTTCTCTGTTAGCCTATCCAGAGGAAAAAAATGTCAGCATTTACACACTTCGGGGAAGTTTCCTGGAAAAGGAAATCAGAAAAGTTGTGTGTATAAAGTGAAGCACCATTTTAGAATTATGAATGGTCAGCTGGAGATTCTTTTCCATCATTTGCATTTTAGAGTAGAAGTTCTAAAGTCTCATATGTTTTGTTCTTGTTTGTTTGTTTTATTTTTGTTTTCTTTCTGTCTTTCTTTGCTGTCATCTATAGGAAGATAAGTATGCAAAATCAGACCTCCATAATTCAAGATTTCTTTCCAGTATTTTAACTCATTTGTAAGAAATCTTGAAAACAAAACAGCAAAGATCTTATGTGGCTAAGCTTACCAAAAGGACAAGAGACTCAAGAAATCAAAGGGTGTGAATATGTGCAAATGAAAACACATTACACATTATATCTATCTATCTATCTATTTATCATCTATCTATGAAATAATCCCCAAATAAAAAAAACATTTATCTACTTTGAATAATTTAATATACATTACTCTTTTAGTTTAGTGGAGGAAAATGTTCATCATTAACAGACTAATATGTCTTTGACATGTAAATGGCCACTTAATTGAGACCAATTTCTTACAGGATAACGACAATGTCTTAAAGAGCTGAAATCTTCATTTTCAGTGGTATATGAAAACAGTAAGTCATTTCTTCCTATGTATAGTGTGCCATTACTAATTTGGATAAAACCAGAGGGATGATGAATAATCCCTAAATAATCAGTAATCTTCCAGTCTTATAAAATGTTCAACAGTCTGGTATTTTCTTTACTATTGCTACTATGAACAATAGTAGTAATATTAATTTTTCTTCTCTCTGGATTAAGCTGAAAATAGAAAAATACTTGGAAATAAAATGATTTAATAAGCTTTTATATTTTTATGCTCACTGTTCCACACAAAAACCTGACAAACTAACTCAGATGGAAAGTTTTATCCCACTTTTATCCCATCTCTCCTTTCTACCTCCTGGATGATCAGTGACTGCCAGTCAGACCCTTCACCCATTCACAACTGTGATAAAAGCTTCTCTGATAACCACGGGCAATTCACATAGTTTTTAAAGATCCTCAGTTGATTTTCATGTGTGTGCTATGATGGAATTCTCTGAATCCTTGTCAATTTGTTAATGACTGTGGGGACAGTGAGAAATGGAGATAGGCAGGGAAAGTAGAGACATGAAGTGGGTTACAGTGCATGGCTGAAGGGGTAGGAGGCTATAGAAATGAGCAGCTGCTTACTAGAAATTGCCCTTTGTGAAATCTTTGCAGGTGTAGAATAGTTATTTTTAGGGACCTATTTCCATTCACTGGAAAGTCCTCATGCTCACCTTAGCAACAGCTCACCCCAGCAACAGCTTGTCCCAGCAACAAAGCCTAAGAACCTGACTGGTGTAGAACACGCTGATCAATGAATACCCTATAACCCTTAAACAAAGGCTCAGATCCTGATTGGCTTAGAACCTCTGTAACTTTGGCCAGAGCAAGGAGACCACCGCTGAGATGTTCACTTGAACTTTTTCCTGCTGGGTTGCCTTTGCATGTGGCAATTTTGACTCCACCTTCACTGTCTCCTCAATAAACCTCTGCTTCACACTACTTTTATTTCCGAAGTCAATGTTCTTCTCAGATCTGGTTTCTTCATTTTCCACTTAGGGAATCTTTGGCTTTGAATCAACCTCACCTCACCCTTGCACTCCTCACCAGGGTGAGGATGGGAACCTGGGGAAAGGGAATCACACCATGGGAGACTCCTTGGTCTTCAGATCTTTACCAATATAATGTTACATGATTAAATAACTCAAATTAGTACCACAAAGTGGTTTGTAAATGAACATTTCATTCATACTTTACAATGTATAAGAACCACCCAGAATAGTTGTGTGGGTGCCACCCTCAGAAACTCTGACTTAGGGAGCTACAGTGAAGACGCTCGGTTTACATGTTGAGCAAGTTCAGCGGTGATGCCGCAGAACAACACTTAGAGAACTATGGACTTACTGTACACTAGAAAACTAAGTCTTGCTGACAGACTTTGAGATGCTGGAGTCTCTGTCTAGAGGGGTTTCTAAGTCCTTGTCTTGAACAAAGAATTGGACAAAACAAGCACAAACAGTAGTGAGGTTTGATATTTATTAAAGGTAAGAAAAGAAACAAGTTCTGTAGACTGAGTTGAGGCCAAGTAAATGTTGGAAGAGAAATACAGTCTATAGCAGTGCTGGCGAACCTCTGGCAGGCATGCTGCAGCAGGCACACAGTGCTGTCTCTATCAGTATGAGAGAGAAGTTGCCCCATCCAAGTTTGGCAAATTTTCAGCATGCATACAACAGTAAAGATCACATTAATTGTGCAAAAGCACTCCAAATACAACCTTTTGTGTTTCAGTAAGAGAGTGCATCATTGAAATCTTTATTATTGCATTTTTCTTAAGACAAAATGTGTTGATGAGTTGATTTTTTCCAAACCAATATGGCAATATTCAAGATTAATTGCAGTATTGATATTTTGCAATAAATAAGTGGGTTTTAGGTTGCTTTTTGGATATTTTTATCTAAAGGTTTCACTGTCACTGCTCTATAGTGTGAGAGTGTACTACTGTGAAAAAACATAGTAGCAAAACGCCTAATGTTAACTGTCCTTTTTGTATCCACCACCCCTCAGGCTGAAATCAGGTTTAGACCATCCTATTCAGAGCTGAAGAAGTCCACATGCAAGGCTTTGGGAATTGTTTTGTCCCTGTGTCCTGGGGTTTTGCAATTAACAGAGCATGCACACTTTCCCAGACAGCCTGCCATGTCCTAATCTTCCCTCTCATTATGGTATGAATATTTAAGTTCCCTAGCAAGTCCACAATGGATATTTGCTGGAAAGGTTTATATATGGACCTGTGCATTCTTCTCAATTATTCCTATGCCAGAAAAGGACAGCCTTCAGTTTTATATAGCTTATATTTAGTTACATTTATAGAAAATTTAAAATAACAGTATCTTAAGATTCCAAGTATCTATTGTTTTATAAAACAGTCTGATAGACACTATAACATTATAATTATACCCTGATGAGGCAATCTACAATTCAGAATCCTTGTATATAACTACTACACCATCTATCATCCATTGCTTGATCCTTGAGGTCTCTGAATGTTCTAATGTGATTGCTGGTTGTCTAGCCATTGTATCCATATTCAAAGAGACAAGCAGTAATTTTTTTAAAACAACAAAGCAAGACGTACATTTTCCATTTATTTTTTTGTTCCATGAATACGTCCAAAAATCTTTCGTAAACAATTATATGTCTATATCACTCTTCAGAATTTTTTTTTGGTCTTTTTGAGACAGGGTCTTGCTATGCAGTTCAGGCTGGCCTTGAGCTCACCTTGCAGCCCAGGGTGCTCTCAAACTCACAGCGATCCTCCTGCCTCAGCCTCCCTAGTGCTGGGATTACAAGCGTGCACTACCATGCCCGGCTCACATTCAGAATTTTATCACATGCTTATAGTGTAAATGTAACAACATAGATTATAATATGGGCATAAATAGACAAAAAGATATGATTAAACAATAATGAATGTTTCTTCTCACTACTTTACAGTCCAAGGCAGATATTGCTGATTAGTAGGAACCTGTCCTCCACATGGAGGCTTAAGAATCAAAGACCCTTTTGGTGTGTGTGTGGCACAATATTACAGTAGCAGGTGGAAAGGGATTGTAAATGTGGATATGCTTTCATTATAAACCTCAGCCCTCAAAGGTGGGCATTTCCTCTGTTTTTATTACTTAAGCCATAAATTAGTCAATATGACTACAATTACTTGCAAGGAAAGCTAGAAGATATTGTCCAGCTATAAATTTTTGATGAAACATATAGTAGAAAATATAAATTAAAATATTATAGATGGATAATATTATAGATGGGTATGTGATGAAGTCAAACGACAGAAGAATTTTGTTATTAAAGAATATGGAAATAGGCTAGGAATGTAGCTCAGCAGCATAAGTGCCTCCCTGGCAAGAACTAGGTCCTGGGCTTGATCCCCAATACCAAAAAAAAATGTTTTTATACATATATATATATGGAAATAACAACTGAGGTAGGCTAAGTAGCAGTATCTGTCCTCTTACCTTTTTAAAAGTTCAAGAAAAATTCTATATAGAATTGCTACTATACCTGAAAATTTTAATGAAAGATCTGTATCAGAAGTGAATGAGTTTTGCTGGGCATGGTAGCACATGCCTGTAATCCTAGTACTCAAGAGGCTGAGGCATGAGGATTGCTGTGAGTCCCAGGATAGCCTGGATTACACAAGTGAGTTGAAGGCCAGCCTAAACTACATAAAAAGACCTTGTCTCAAAAAAAAAGTGAATGACTTGCATTCTCATCTAAAGTTTTTTTTCTTTCTTTCTTTTTTAGTGTTGAACTGTGCAATCAGGAGCACATCACTTAACTATTTTCCTTTTTTAAAAATTTTTTTTGTTTTTTTTTCTGGTACCGGGAATCAAACTCACAACCTTGTGCTTGCCCGGCAGGCGCTGTGCCACTGTCTTTGACTTATGTATGTGAAGTTTTGTGATAATCTAATGGTAAAATATTTATGCCAAAGTATCTAAAAAGACAAAGCAAGGGTAAGACCACCAGAAAATTAATTTTTTCCTTAGACTATCAGTACAAAATGAAAAGTACCTCAGTCTCTAAGTCAAGATAAAATTCAAGACAGAAGATGAATAAATTAAGATCTGCGAAAGCTGACTCAAGGTCTGAACCAGAGAAAACAGACAACAAAGTAGCTTATCATTGAAGAGCTGTAACTCAGAAGAAAAGGACCAATTTGCCACTTGATTTCACAACATACTAGTGTATGGAAATAATGATGGTCTTTGTAGCACAAAATGGGTAATCGTGAACAGTGATAAAAATGGGAAATGCACAGTCGCAATTAGTGTGAAGAGACAAAGCTACTCCAAAAGACCGAAATACTAAAATGCAGTGTCTTAGTCTCACACCACAGATGAAAAGGCCATAAACCTTATATTTGGGTAAGATAAGAAAGAAAACCACAGTGACCATTTCCTTCTATAAAGTGCAGTTACACTTCTGGAGTAAAATGGTCTTGTTCTTTTCTTTGACTGATAAATTCATTCAAGTGTCCTAGGAAAGCAATTTATGACTCTTTTTGGAAGATAAGAAGCAGCATCTTTGCTTGAGTGAAAGGAATAAAAACCATATGAAGGAGAGAAATAAAGGTTGACTTGATGAGAACCCATTTCTTCAGAGTAAATTCTAGTTACAGAGGTTAAAATTCTCCAGTTACAGAGTTTTGAAGACGCGCATTGCTGAGGGTGTCAGCTGTAACTTGAGATAGTCAGTATAGTGTATTGGGATAAGGAAAAGGAGCTTAGGGAAGAATGAGAAGGCCTGCGTTAAACTATGAGCCCTTTAACCAGAATCCCCCACCTCTCCAATTTCAAGGTCTGGTTGGGTTAGCGATGTAGCCTGGAATATACTCAACTAATTTGTCTCGTGAACAAAAATATGTCTTCTGAAGACTGGAGAACTTTTACCTGGGATCCATGTTGGCTGGCTCTTTTCCATCACAATTCTGAATTTCGGAAAAGGATAACCCAAAGTTTTATACATGACAGGTATTTAGGAAGTACCTAATGTTATAACCAAAAAACATTAGCTTCTTTAAAGGATCAAAAGTCTCACTGTCAGTTTAATCTTTCAGTTTTTCAAAACGAGTAGTCAAACTGTCACCTGGCTGTGCATTGCTGGGCCCCACAACTAGATCTACTAAATTAGAATCTGAGAGTGGATAAGGAACTTTACTTCAGTATTTTTAACAAGCCCTTTGGTAATCTTTACGCAGACCTCACACTCACGTCCATAAAACAATAGTTTTCAATCTGGTATGCACAAAACAACAGAGTAGTTTATAATTTTGATTAAATGACATATTTTTGGGTGCATATTCTTATTCAGTAAATCTAAAATAAAATTTTGATTAATGTTTTGTAACAGTTACTGACTAATTTTGCTCCTCAGCTCTGGTTGAGTAAAACTGTTAGAGACCAACACTATCTGTGCCTCTAAACAGAAATTATTCTTAGCATTTCTGTTGTTATCCTCCAACCTATAAGATTTCCTCCAGAGAAACAAAAATCTTTCTAATTTTACAGCTAATCAGTTTCCACAAGGTGCAGATTCCCTAGGTATCATCCCTATCTCCAAAATTCCAGTGAAAAATCAGGCTCAGTGATGCATAACTTAATGATCTACATTATTTAAAATTTACAACTATTTTGATCATTCCACAGAGGTCGGAGGAGAAGGATCACTCAGTGTTCCCTATACTACATTTGTTTATCAAACTACAACCCAGACATATTCATTCTGACAGTTTGTTTGAAGTTTATTCATCTCCTGATACAAATATATAAATTGTGCCACTGTGGATAGGAACTGTAGCCTTCCAAAGAAAAGGAAATAGACCGTCAAGAATCTCGTAATGATGGCTCTGGAGAGTATACTGACAACATAAATATTAGCAAAGTTATGTAAACTCTCCATCTGCCTCCTAGACTGATATGTTTAGGTGTACTATTTATAAAACAAGTGCATCGGCATTTACGCATTTGGTGAGGTTACAGAAGTAGATGTTTCTATCAGGCCTGTTTAACTGGGAGCACGTCACGTTTGGTCTTTATTGCACAGTAAAGTGATTTTATTAAACTGTTGATTTGTCATTGTTTCTAAGAATAATAATGGGCAACACAAAAAAGCAACAGTTTATAATGTACAATCAGCATAGAATTTCTACTTATACATCCACCTGACCATTCCACTGAAATTTAGCCTGTGAATAAAGTTAAACAGCTAATAGACTACACTGAGCTAGTACCATGCATTTTGGAAGTGCTTTATGTAATCTTTTTTTACTTCATTTTCACAATATTATAAAATACATAAAATATTATCATTATGCTTGTCATCCACAATTTCCAGGTGACAAAACTAAAGCACAAAGAGTTTAAGTAATTTCTTCACACTGAAGTCTGTCAATGACAGTCAAGTGTTTAAATCCAACAATCTAAATTAAAAAAAACAACATGCTTAACCATTAAGTTGTACTTTTTCCTAGGAAAATGCACTATATAATGTGCTTTGGAACCATAGCTTTTCTAAGCTATGAGATCTTGGGTAAATTATCTAAATTCTTGGAATTTTTATTTTCTCATCTATTAAATGAGGATCATAGCAGTATATGTAGGCCCATTATATTTGTGAGCTTAATTTAGAAGCTAAGTTTAATAACCTAATCCCACAATGAACTTGAAGGGCAATTATGCTACTTTGTATAACTTCATCCCAACAAATCTTACAACATATATTAAAGTTATGGATAATTGATATTAAAAAATAACTATACAGACTACTGAGGTCACTTTAAAATTCTCTGTTCATCCTCTGTGCTCTTTAGTCATTTGGTGGTTGTCTCCAAAGCAGCATGGTTTGATTTTTGGAACCTGTATGTAATATTTTCCTTTGTTCCTTCCATTAGTTTAGTCCAGGTACTGTCAAGCCTCACCATGTATAAGAATTATCATACAGTACTGCATATACAAATGCATGAACAGTTTTCTTATTAGCAAGTTATAGGATTTTAATGGATAATTTAAACTATTACAATGGTCACATACTTATTTGAAGTATACATGCCATGTACCCATCTCCCCTCCTCAGAGATATTTTGAAGACTGATTCACCATTTATGAACTGTTATAAATACATAACAGTTACTGTAATATCATAAACATTAAAATATCTAAAGTATATGTGTGGGTACGAACAGAGTACCAAAAAATTCGCTATAGTGTAATAATGAAAGGGATGAGGTCTAGATTCAGACCATTTGGGTTCCCAGACTATTTCTATTTACTAGCCATGTGATGTGGACAATTTAGTTTCCCAGTGAGTAGTTTTATTCTCGATGAAAAGTGCGGATAATCACAGTATTGTAAGATTATTAAAATGATTAAATGACTCGATCTACAAAAATATTTAAGATAGGATCTGGCACAGTAAATGTTAAGTATTATTATTTACTCAGGAAAATAATTGTTGCTCTACCTCTTGAAGAACTTCATAGACAGAGATTATTAGAAGAAAAGAGAGGACAGTTTTTCCCAGATCACAATAGACATTCAGGGCAGGTTGAGCAAGGTGAGGTAGTCTGAGCAACTAAGTCAGTGGCACCATTAAGTCTGAAAATAGTCAGTCACCGCCTGCATTTCCACGGTCTTTAGCAATAAGCTCCTTCTGATGTGAACTACATGCAACTCAGAGCAGACCTATTTGCACATGCTTTCTAGGTACTCAACGTTTCTGGCTTCAATTAGTTTAGTGATATTGCATCTTGTATTCAATAGCTATAATAGCACCTGTTTTCTTTATAAGTAGGATATAAAAACCCAAAATTTCTACCATTGATGTTTATTGAAACCTCTCTGCTTTATAACAAATAGCTGCTATAAAAGCCTCTAAGTTTGAAGACTACCTCAATTTTTCTTATGCTCTCATAACTGGGAAAAAATAAATGCTCCTGGTTTAGTTTTTGGATATAATATGCAATATAGCATATTGTTTAATAGTCTGCATTTAAATAATTGAGTATATTTACCAGAGCTATTTTTGCTTATTGAATTGCCTTTGTGAAGTTCAAAATATGAAGCGCAAACTCTAAACATTGTTGGTATTGATGTCTCCTTTTCAAAGCACATTGTAAACACTAAAAACTCAGGGTCATTTCTATGATTTCAAAGGAAATAAAACACAGTGCTTTTACATTTTCCTATGGAAAGTATGAAAGTCAGGCCATACACTATTTAGGAAAACAGGTGCAATTAGAATCATTGATTGTAAGATGTAATGTCACCAAGCTAATTGGATCCAGAATGCCAACTGCATGGCCAACTCTTATACTGAAAGTATAAATTATCTGTCAAAACTCTAGCCTGTAAGAGTTCCTCATTTACTTGATGAAATGTCACATGTATTCCCTAAGATTACAACGCAGGAAAATATATATTCAAGTACCAGGCAGGTTAGTAGCAATACAAGCATAGGAGGGAGAAAATACTCCCATTCCAAATCCCCAGTGACTCAGTTTTAACTTTTCATCAAATTTTAGGAGTGTTTGCTCAAGCTATATTTCATTTGATTTAAACTCATAAATAAATAAACATGGTTTTTATTACATTCCAGGTATAGTGATAAAAGTTGATATCTGCAAGTAAAAATCAATACAAAAGAGAAGATCATTCCAAATAGGGTTGTGGCATGACAGAATAGTAAGAGGAGTGTAGAGAGTCTTTTTTAGTTGTTATCATGGCAAAATAATAACACATAAGTGATAGACCTTTGTAACTAACAAATGAGAAAGGTGCCCAAAGCACTTAGCATGAGCTATACTTGTAGCAGTTACTCACTAAGTGTTATATCTAGATATAAATAGAAGAGTGTCTTTTGCATATTCTTATAATTTTACCCATCTTTGTTCAGGCTTATGTGACTTGTGGTATTAGTAACCATTGCAAGGATTCAGAATAGGCAAAATGCTCAAGTGGACAGCACCAAATCAGATTTTGTTTTCGCTCATTTTTATTGAGACGGAGAGAGTTAAGAAAGGAGTTGTTTCAAAATTCATTTCTTCTCCAATTGATGTATTCTCAGACACTTTTTCAAAGACAATTCGGTCTGTGTCCTTGAGACAGTTAATGAGATATGCTAATTTGGGATAAATAGTTCTGCTATGAATTCTTGATAAGAAAACATCTGCTTTGTGGGCTGTTTTTCTCCTTTTTTATTTTTGCTTTTCTAAGGAAAGAAGCTAGGGCTTAAAGACAATAAAATATGATAAAGTATAATACACTGCCTTGAAGAAAACAATTTCAAAGTACTAATTGTTTCTCATCCAAGCACTAGGAAAAATGATGATTAGATAACACCAAGTAAAAGAAGATGACTCCTGGAGTTTCAGTGAATGAGACCATGGAAATGCAGTCAGAAATGCTAAACAACTTAAAAAATATCATGCTTACAGGGACTGAACCACTGTAAAACACTGAAGAGAAACTGTTTGCAACCATGGTTGAAGCCAAAATTTAATCCCCTCTTTGGGAATTAAGTTCAAACATCATGTTATGAAGTTTTAGATTTATTCTCCCTCTCCTCTTCTTGCTCCTTTCCCCTCGCTCATTTTCACTCTGTCTCTAACAGGACTTCTTCAGAAGATGCTAAGGAAGATAGAAGAGATAAAAAAAATAAGTAATTTTTAATCATCCAAATTTCTGGCAGAAAGTTAAAGCTGTGTTTATAAAAAAAATGAGATTTTGGTCACTTTTATTTAATATAGCTATACTAAAGTAAAATATAATGCAAGATCTTAATTTCCATACTGACAGATATACTGAGTTGAGTTGCTTATATGTGCCTTACTAGTTATGCCAGTGGACTGCAGATATTTTTATATAAAAGCAGAGGAAATGGGATGATTTGGTCATTTGGAAAAATACAAGCTGCAGATGAGTTATCCCTAGACTTCTAATAAGAGATGCAAGACAAGCTGGATATGTACGCTTTTGGTCAAAAGTAATATTGCTCAACACAAGGCTTAAGGGAGAAAGAAAGCAAAGCTGGATTGGATCTACCTTCAGATCCAGTGATGCCCTCTTTCGTATGAAAAGATATCCGTTATACTTGCATCATATCTAACTGCAAAGAAATATGCCCAAGAGACAACAAGAACCAAGAAACTAGAAGAGAAGGTAGAAGAAATTGAGGGGAGGAAATAGGAGAGAATGAAAGAAAGGAGAAAGACTTGCCTGCCTGTATCTGGTAATCTAAACAGCTACTTTGAAGATAACAATATGCAGTGTAACAACCATTGTTGATATCCTATCACCTTGTTTTGAAATTCTGTATCATTTTTAGGGATTTAGCTCAGGGTCAAAAGAGCCGGACTGACAAGCACAAGGTCGTGAGTTCGGTTCCCGGTACAGGAGAAAAAAAAAAAAAAAAAAAAAAAAAAAAAAGTTTTATTCTCTTTAAAATAAAAAATGAAAGACATCTAGGGAAAGGTGACAGAACAGGGAAATAGAATAAGCAGAAGAAAGAAGAGAAAAAAATTTGATAAAACAAATGAGGGCAACCTAAGTTATTCTAGAGTAAATTGCCTCATTCAGTAGAAGGAGAACAAAATTCAAGCACTCTGTAGTAAAGGTCGTTATGTAGATATATATGGCAATATATGTTCTCACATCTTTGTATCTCTTCAACCTTATTTTTACCCCTGTCCATGGCCTCAGGCTCTAATGATTTTCTTTCAGTTGCTCAAAGACTTTGTTTGTTCTTGACTATAAGGGTCATTTAGTAACATGTCATGTAGTTTTTGAAGCTTAGAGATATTGTACAGGGAATATTTTAGCCATCATGTTACTGGTTTGTAAATTTACATTTTAATCAGGGAACATAATTTGTGCTATTAATTCTTTGACTTAATAATTTACCTCATGAGTTTTTACAAATGATATCTAAGTATTCAAGAAATTATAAATTCTTTATTTTCTCATATAGCTGTCTTTTTCTTTCTTTTTGGCCGTGCATGTACGTGTGTTTGTCTGCATGTGTGAGTGTGTGAGTGTGTGTGTGTGTGTGTGTGTGTGTGTGTGTGTGTGTGTCTTACTGGGAAATTAAACACACGGCCTTGACACTGACCTACATCTTCAGTACTTTTGTTTCATTTTTTAAATACTGAAACAGAGTCTCACTAACTTGCTAAATTGCCCATGCTGAGCTTGAAATTGGAATCTCCTGCTTCAGCCTCTCAGAGCTGAGGGATAAGAGGCATGTACCACCAAGCCTGACTCAGATGCCTTTGTTCTTTTTAATATACCCCAGCATGATATATGCCATTTTTGAGAAGAGTATATTGAAATTTATGTCATTGTTAATTTGTAAATTTATCTTACCAGTCTCATCACTTGTTTAAATTTATAACTACATTTTTGATACATATGTGTTTACCATGGCAATATTTTCTGACTATTATTTTTTTCACAACGCCAATGTATTTCCTTTATGATAATTCATGACTTGAATTTTACTTTGATGAATTTCAGGTTGCTATCTTTAGTAACAGATCACCCATGCCAACGTGGGTAAAAGACAATACCAAGACACTTGGTAAAATTATTTTTACAGGAGATTAACTTTTAGCTTAGTAGACTTTGAGTAAATCAGATTATCATCCTTAATGTGGATTAGCCTCTTAGAATCAGTTGGAGGCCTTAAAGTTAACAGATTAAGGTACCCCGAAAAGGGCAAATCTGTGCCAACCTTCATCTGATCAGGTGACAGCCTTGAAATTTAAAAAAAAATTGAGGTAATCTGAGAAAGGGCAAATTCTGCCTCTAGACTGCCTTTGGACTCAAGCAGCAACAAAAAAATTTTCCCTGAGTCTTCAGGCTACGGGCCTGCTCTGCAAACTGTGGAATTGCCAGCCTCTCTAATCATTTGAAAGAAATCTTCAAAATTTCTGAGTCCCTAATATGTTTTTGTGTGTGTGTGTGTGTGTGTGTGTGTGTGTGTGTGTACATCCACAGTCACACTTCCAATTGGTTCCTTTGGTCTAGAGAACCTTAAGTAAGTAATATACTACTGTAGCTATTCTAACTATAAATTACCTGGTAGAATTTTTCCCATAATTTCAGTTTCAATTTTTGTTATTTTTTAAATGTCTCTGTTGACAAACTCAGTTGTAGAGTCCATCTTTACATTGGTGGGATTAACACATTTATATTATGGTAAACAATAGTACACTAGAACTTCCCATTTGTTTTCAATTTGCATGCTATAATTTTCCTATATTTCTACTGTGTAATTTATATACTATTACTTATTTTTTGTCTTTTTGAGACAGGGTCTTGTTATGCAGTTCAGACTGCCCTTGAGCTCGCTTTGTATCCCAGGCTGCTCTTGAACTTGCACTGATCCTCCTGCCTCAGCCTCCCAAGTGCTAGAATTATAGGCTTGCGCCACCAAGCCTGGCAATACTATAAATTTTATTCTTGATATTTGTGTTTTAAATAGCCATCAAATTTCTGTTTTATATTAGTATTCTCCCTCATTTCTTTGTGACTATTTATTATCCTTATTTTAAATTCTTCTTACCTTGGGCTGGGGATTTAGCTCAGCGGCAAAAGCGCCTGCCTGGCAAGCGCAAGGTCGTGAGTTCAGTTCCCGGTACCGGCGAAAAACCCAAAACCCAAAAAAAAAAAAATTCTTCTTACCTTTTTCATATAAACTCAGATTGTGATATAGTTTCTACTTAGTTGTCTTACTGTTAGGGGAAGACAGAGATTACAACTCTCTAGAGAGTTTGTACTCCTCAGGTGTCTATTTTGGCCTTTTAGTTGTTGATCCCCTAAAGATGTGTATTATCTACCCTGTCCAGTAGGTAAGGATTTCAAGCCAGTTTGTATGACATCTACTGCATAAGATGCAAGGGGATATTCACCAAGAGATGATACTTTGCTATGGTACCACAGAAGAGTTAAATATGCTTATTTACTTTCATTTTACTTTATAGCTACTCTGGTTTTGGAAATACAAATCCTTGAAGAGGATAAACTTTAGTCCATAATGCAGTAGTAATTAAGTGTGGTAGGAAGAGATGGAGAAATGAATCCCCTGTAATGGCTTGTCATCCTGAACTTTTAATAGTTATTCATACACAAATAGGACAATGACCTGTCCTGATAGCAACTCATTGATACCGAAATAACTATATTGTTACTTTGAACTTCTGAGGCAATAGGATAGGCAATGATCATTCCAAAATAACATACTTAAGAAATAAAAGTGGAGGACAAAAACTATTGTCTAATAATATTAGTCATTTTCCCATTATTGGGTTTAAAATGCCAAACACACTAAAATTAAGGAAGGAGAGATTTATTTGGCTCATGAACTGAGAGGATCCAGAGGGTCCAGTCCATGGCTGGTTGACTTGAGGGAGAAATAACATCCCATAAGGGGATAGCATAGGAAAGCTTCTCAAGTAATGGCAGCCAGGAGAGATAGAGAGAGGGAGAGAGGGAGAGAGGGAGAGAGACAGAGAGACAGAGAGACAGAGAGACAGAGAGGCAGAGTGAGAGAGAGATAGAAACAGAGAGACAGATAGAGAGAAATGAATTCTTCCAGATCAACTCTCTCTTCCAACCAAGTCCTACTTCCTAACAACACGTTCAGCTTGGATTTAACAGTGGCTCAATCCACTAATGAGTATAGTCGCCTCATGATCCATTCACATTTCTGAAGCTCTGCCTCTGAACACATACGATTTTTGAGGGAAATGTTACAGCTAAACAATGGTACTCAACTATGCCCTCATGATGCGAAGTCAATGTCTACCCTAGGCTTAGATCACACACATACATACGTATATAATCATACACATAAACATACCCACACAGGCCCTGATACATACATACAGATCCATTTTCCTGATAACTGTTTATATCCTCAAGGAATACTATATTGCATGTTAATAAAATTAATCCCTGCTTCCCTTTTCATTTGTGGGGTTTTTACACAAAGAGAATTCCATAATTATGCTTAGTTTATACATTTTTCTGGAAATCAATGTTACTATTCATTTTTATTATTTTTACACATGTTGAAATAGCTTGTGCAAATTGAATGTATAATGATTCTGTACAGTTTAAAGAACAATAAATTTCTGAGTACCTAATACATAGGTCAAGGTGTATTATGTGGTTTAGGATGGAATCTATCTTACTCATATGCTTTATAACATACAGTATAGGTAAAAATGGACACTTTTACATCAGATTGCCTGAGTTCAGTTTTCAATATCTACAGGAATCAAAACATATCTATACAAAAAATTATCAAATCACAAAAGAAGACTCTATGAAAATAAGAATGATGCAGAAAACTACAAGAATAAGGAAACAATCACCAAAATAACGATGGTAATATCTGACCTGTCAATAATCACTTTAAATATAAATAAATTAAATCTTTGCATCTCTGAAACACAAGAAATACTCATAATATATGATCTTTTAAATGTGTTGCTGAATTCATTTTCTGAATATTTTATTATGGATTTTTGCACTTATTTTTATCAGAGATATTGCTCTAAATTTTCTTTCTTTCCTTCTTTCTTTCCTTCTTTCTTTCTTTCTTTCTTTCTTTCTTTCTTTCTTTCTTTCTTTCTTTCTTTCTTTCTTCCTTCCTTTCTTCCTTCCTTTTTTCCTTCCTTCCTTTGTTCCTTCCCTCCATCCTTCCTTTCTTCCTTCCATCCTCCCTCCCTCCCTCCCTTCCTTCCTTCCTTCCTTCCTTCCTTCCTTCCTTCCTTCCTTCCATTCCTTCTTTCATTACTTTGGCTAAGAGCTTATCATTCTTGTTTATCTTTTCAAGGAATCAATTCATTGTTACTATGATCTTGTGTACTATTCTTTCTGTTTGTATTTCATTAATTTCAACTCTGATCTTTATAATTTCTTTCCTTCTGCTGGATTTCATTTAGTTTGGTTCTAGTTATTCTAAGGTCTTGAATCCTTAGGCTATTTATCTGAGATCTCTTTGGCTTTCTAATGTGGACACTCATACCCAAATTTTCCTCTCAAATCTGCCTTTGGTTTGTCCCAGATATTCTGGTATATTTCTTTTTTTTTGGTTTCATCAAACAATCCTTTTATTACTAATTAAAAACAAAGTTCTACTTTTATTTAGTTCATGTCTTCCTTTATCAGAATAATCAAATTTGGAGAGGCACAAAGTATTTAAGTTTTACATGACTACAAAGTTATCACAAATTCCAAACTTTTAAGACTCAGATATTTCACCTCTATTGAAAGAAAAAGCTTTCAAAACATCCATGTTAGCTTAATACACATGCTCTGAACATATGGGGGCTACACAGTTGTATATGCTTACACTTCCTTTAATAGGAATCCAGCAAAATTCATTTGATTCAACAAATTTTTAGATTTTCTTCTTAATGTTTTTCAATGACCCACTAATCCTACAGAAGGAAATAATGTGTTTGTATAGTTTCTGTGGTTTCTCTTCCTGTTGATGTTTAGTTGCACTCCATCGTGAACTAATTAGACGCCATGAATGATTTCACTTTTTCTATTTGGTCCGGCTGGCTTTATGACCTAATTTATAATCTGTTTCGGAACATGCTACATATGCTGCTGAGAAGAATGTCTATTCTGTTGCTTTTGGATTGAATGTTCTGTACATATCAAAGAGATTTAATTTAATCCATGGTGTACATTAACCATCATATTAGTCTGTTGATTTTTTGTAGATGAGTTATCCACTATTGGGAGTAAAACAATGATATTAATCATTATCATTGTATTGGAACCTACATGTTTCTTTATGTTGGTTGGTGTTCTTAATTGGTCGTATGAATGTTTGCTATGCATAAAGTTATTACATCTCCTTGATAGATTATTCCCTTTGACATTATGTAGTAAAGCCAGGCATAACAGCACTTAGGAGGCTGAGACAGGAGGATCACTGTGAGTTTGGATCCAACCTGAGGCACATAGTAAGACATTGTCTCAAAAAGTCAAAACTAAACAAAAAACCAAATAAATAAATAATTAAATAAATAACCCAATACCTAGCAGACTTCTTTTTGTATCTGATTAATTTTGTTTTGAAGTTACTTTTTCAGATACAAGTATAGCTACTCTTGATCGCTTTTAGGTTCCACTTGAGAGGAACAGTTTCCCATCCATTCACTTTCAGTCTGTGTACAACTTTGCTAATGTGGTGAGGTTCATGCAAGCACCAAAGAGTTTGGCCTTGTTTTTAATTCAATCATCATGTCTCTGTCTTTTAATTTGAGAATTAAGCCTTTACACCCTGAGTTGTTGTAGAAAGCTATTTACACATTTCTGTCATTATTTTGTTTTTCTGACACTTGATTATTTCGTAGTTCTCAAAAGACTATTTATTTTCCTTTTGTTTTTGTAGGATTCTTTTAAGTATCTTCGGTAGTCCTGCTTTAGTAATAATGAGTTTTTTAGTTAATATTTATCTCTCTCTCCCTCTATCTTTTTTGTGGGGGTGATAGTGGGGATGGAACCCAGGGCCTTCCCACTGTACTGTGTCTTGACTGCACGGACTTGCACACACACTTGCGCATGCACACACACATACACACACACACACACACACACATATGTATTTATATATGAAACAGGATTTCCCTGTGGCATTAGGTTGCTCAGTCTCAGCTCAAAATTCTAAATCTCCTGCCTCAGTATCCCCTGGTGCAAGTTCTGCAATTATACTCATGTATTACCACATCTTGGTTTTTCAATTGTGAAAAGTATCTTTGCTGGAGATAGAATTCCAAGTTAGCAATTATTATAGTCATCCAGTTTAGGAGTTTTTAGTCTTTCAAGGCTTCAAAGAGATGGTTCCATGCCTTTGTGGCCTTTAGGGTTTCTCCAGAGAAGTCTGAAATTATTCTCAGGGATTTACTTGTACATGTGACTTGGAACTTCTCCCTTATAGCAGTCTGTATTCTTTCTTTGTTCTGTATTCTTGTTACTTTATCTATTATGTTGATATGGTGAGGTTCTTTTCTTGTCACATCTTTTTGTGATTCGAAATGCATCCTAAATTTAGGTAAGTATAGCTTTCACAGGATGTGGGAAGCTTTCTGTTATTGTTTCATCAAATGGATTTTCTATGCTATTCGTCTAAACCTCATATCTCTCTTCTACATCAAAATCCCATAAGTTTGGGTTTCAAATCATGCCTTAAATTCCTGGGATATTTTGTTGATAATTTTTTGTGTTTTTCTTTATTAATCTCATTGTGTGAAAATTCCTTATTCATAACATTAAATCACAAAATCCTGTGCTCAATTTGGTCTTCTTTATTGGAAAGGCTTTCTGTTGAGGTTTTTATTTAACTTTGATTTATTGCATTTTTCATTTCCAGAACTGTTTGTTTAAAATTACATAATATCCTTTTTAGTTCATTCATCTCTTTACTTGTATCCTCTTTGAATGTATTAATCATTTAATAAATTGATGTTTTGAATTCTGCTGGCATTTTATCCACTTTCATATATTTCCATTCCATTCTTGATGCATTATGGACTTCTGGAAGATTAGTATTGCTTTGTTTTTTCATAGTTCTTGTGCTTTTCTATTGAGATTTGTGAATTTGTTAGTGTGGATATCTCCTCGGTTTTTAGATGAGAGTTTTCTTAGTGTCCAGCATTCATTTGAAAGCATGATCCCCATCATCACTTCAAAAAGAGAAAACAAACTTCAGGAATGTTATCAACAGCAACAACAAAAAAAACAAACATTGACACACCAATGGAAACCAGCAACTGTACTACCATTAACAATGGAAAAAAATTAGCAGTAATAATATAGAGTAAACTAAAAGGCTAAAAATTAATAAATGTTATAGTAATAAATGTAAGGGAGGGGATTAGCAAGAAGTAAAATTTTAAAATGAAAGAAATAAAAGGAAGATTAAAGGAAGAAGAGTGAAATGTGAGACAAAAATCTAACAAAATAATAAAAAATTAAGTAGAATTAGGTAAATGTAACTTAAAAAACGATTTAAAGAAGTTAAAAGAAGGAAAGTAACAAAGAAGAAAACAAAAGCCACAGGAAGGTAAAGAATAAAGAGAAATAAGTTGGAAACACTCCTCAATATCATGGTTTGGGGGTAGCTAGTTTCTTTCCAGTACCTTCAGCACTGGGATCCACCAGAAATAGGGGAGGGAGAGTGAATCACAACTTTGGCCCACTACTTTTATAAACCCAGTTAAGTATCTTTTGTTCTGTGGATGTTGATTCTTGCCCTGCCTTTCCTGCTAGGTAGAGACAGTTCATAGTATGGTGTCTGCTCTAAAGATATATTCATTCCAGAGGCTTTCAGTGTTTAGTTCAATCCTTCTGTATGTCACTATGTGGTGACACACTTGCTCCATAGGCCCCTCTGTTAGTACATGAAGGAAAGTGGCCAACATCTAAACAGAGGGGTGTCCCTGATCATGCTGGTGTTGTGGGAAAGAAAAACTGACTTCTAAATTGTACAGGGAAAGAAAGCAGACTATGTATGCAAGTAATCCCTTGGGCTTTTAGACCTAGTGTCCTCAGAATCCCAGTGCTTTTGGACCTAGTACCCTCAGAAATGTACACATGATGGGCATGACTCATCACTACAGAGGATGGTGCTGTCAAAATACTCCACATTCTGAGGTCCCTGGTAGTTAACCTTCTCAGTTTTCTGTGACTGTGTGTCCTTCTCTCCACACCTGGGTCACCGTAATAGAGTGACCCCAGAAGCCCTGAAATATGGCTGTTCTTTGAATTCTGATTCCTGAAATTGTTCTATATTAAACAATAAATCCTCTCTCAAAATGACTCCTGATTATACCACTGCTAGTTATGGAAAGCACTATGTGGGTTTTCTCTCCAATGTCAGCCTGCCAGATGAAAGGAGTCATCTTCAGGGAAAAACACCACATGTATTTACTGCTTATAATAACCATGGATGTTTGCTGGGCCTGGCACTGCTGCCCTGTTGTTTATCACTGAGGCTCCCAGCACTCCCAGGACTTACTTTGTGGTTGTGGAATCAGGATCCTCTTTTCATGCTGGGAGCCAGTATTATCATTTCAGGCTGCTTTATTCTTTTCTCTGTACATACTTGTGTTTTCATGTTTATCCATGATATTTAGCTTTCCTGTCAGCTTTCTCTTCATTCATGGAGTTCTTGCCTTTTTCCCTGGAAGAAAATTTTCTATGCCACTGTTAGCCAAAGGCAAGCAGAGAAGACTACAAGTATACCAGGCCAAATAAACTTTCAATTGAAAACTTTCAAAAACGAAAAAAGGTCATTACATAATTACAATAGGTTCTAACCATTAACATAATAATTAGGTACAATTATACATGTGCTGAATATTGGAGAGCCTAAATATACAAAAAGTATTTTAAATTGTTATTTTATAATTTAATATTTAATATTCAGTTCAATACTATAATAGGTGACTTAAATACAATACTTTCAACAATGGAGAAGTTATCCAATCCAAAAATTAATCAAAATTATATCTGACATATACAAACTACACAGTAAATACACCTAATAATCATACACTGCATGCCATGTAACAAAAGAATATACATACTTGTTGGGTACACAGTGAAGCATACTTCAGGTTAGGTCAAGTGTTAGAAAAAGTCATAACAAAATTAAAAGTATAAAATTATACCATATATCTTTTCTGGGCACAATATTATATAACTAGAAATTATTAACAGGAGAACAATTAGAAAACTGACAAATATATGAAAATTAAACCATGTATTACTTAGCAATGAATAGGTCAAAGAGGGAGAAAAAGAGGAAATAAAAATAATGATAAGGGCAAACATTAATAAAAAACAAAGAAAATTTTAAATCTTTGATTAAAGAGATTTCAAAACGATGTAAATCAATGGAAACATAACATATTCATGAGATGGAAAACTTCATATTCTTAAAATATCAATACTACTCAAAGCAATGTACACATTCAGTGTAATATTGAACAAAATTCCAGTGGAAGTTTTGGAATCATGAAAGACTGAATAAACAAAGCAGTCTTTCTTTTTCATAGATATGCTGGAAATCAAACCTACAATACTGTCCAAATTAGGCAAGTGCTCTACCACTGAGCATTGTTCCCAGGCCTAGCCAAAGCAAACTTGAATAAGAACAATAAAGAAAAAGCATCATATTTTCAGATTTTAAACTATATGCCCACAATGTAGTGATGTAATGACATACCATTTTCATTTGTTGACTATATTTAAAAACAAAAGAAATGTAATTCTTTCTTAACCTGTGCCTACTGGTGCATTCTGGAATGAGCCCCACTCTCAGAGATAAGAGAATGTGGAATATAACAGAAGAAAAGCAGTCATCTGTACTCTTTCTATTTTAGCTTCAAGCATCAGGCCCTCTTTGTTTTTCCTCTTATTTGAAGTATATCTTTCAATGCTCTTTTATCAATCTTCTGTTGAACCTCATATTTATTCCAATTCTTAGTATTCTTTTACCGCCTGCCACTCTTTATATGCATTCTTGGTTATTTATGCTTTTCTTTTTCATTTTAATAATGTATGTTATCCATAATTATATTTTTGAGAGTTTTCCCTCACTATTAACTCTCTTCTGTGCCCGGGGGAAAAAGAAAGAGACATATTTATATTTTAATTTCTGAATGTACTTTTCTGTATTTTGGGAAACACACTACTCTATCTAGCACAGGCAGCACATATGGGGCATAGTATTTGGAAGAATATCCGGAAGAATTGTCTCAAGGACAAAATAGTTGAAATTGGAGCTGTAAACCAGGGACTGTGGGTTCACATTGGTTGGAATAGTGAGATTGAAAAGAATTCATCATGCAGACAAAAATACTTCTCAATTTTGCTTCAGGCTGGTCTTACGGGAATATCTCCTACTAAAACTGTATCCTAACTAAATAATTCACACAGCTACTTTGGTTTAAACTAAATCATGGGAAAATTTTGTTATGTCAGCTTGTTTTTTATGTCAAGCTACATGCATCAATTCAGATCATAGAGGAGGCTTTGTAGTCTAATGCGATCAAATATTAGCCTCTGGCTATCCTGACAACGTGGATATTAGACACATATCCATGTTTAGAAAAAAAGTTCAAAAAGGCATGCCAATTCTTTTTCTTGATTATCCAAAATGATTTATTCCAATATGGGAAGCTGTGTTTTTTATATACCACAATTGGTTATTCAGCGTTCAGTTTCCTGTTTCCAAACAGATGTTATGATTATTTGTCTTACTATCTTTTTCATCACTGGGATAAAATGCACAACATCTGCAGTTTAAGGGAAGAAATGTTTATTTTGGCTCACAGTTTGTAGAGGTTTCAGTCCGTAGTAAGCTGGCCCCAAGTTAGGGCAGCATGGCAGACAGGCCTGGATTGAGAAGAGCAGCTCAGAGGATAGCCACTAGAAGCAGAAAGCATGAAGGGAGGGGCACAGAACTGAGATATGCCCTTACAGACCACACTTTCAGTGGGCCACCTCCTTCTACCAGAATACAGCTTCCAAGACTGCGTATAAATATAAACTCATAAGTGGACAAATCATAGGATGATAATCATGCCCCCATAATTCAATCACCCCTCAAAAGCCCCACATATGGGCACAGGATGTTTGAGGCAGAGATCTAGATATAAATTATGGAATTCCTTTTACCTAAGAGGAAATATGCTATATTCAGGAACGTATTTTGTTGGTAAGATTGCCTTTGGAATGAGACGAGAGAAAATAGAAGGGAATAGTACTACTTTTTTGTCATGAGTTTTCATCTCATTTCACCTTTTCAGAGCTCATGAAACTCAATTTGCTATAGCTTTCACATCTCTTTCCACTTCTTTAATACTTCACCTAATGTATCATGGATATACAAGAAAAGAAATTAGGGAAGTTGAGGCAGGAAAATGCAGGAGGATTACAAGAAATGCAGTAATAGAGCTATCAGTTGCTCAAGATTTCCTCTGATTTCTTGCTATCTACAATAGGAATTTGCAAATTTTGTTCCAAAGATATCTCTTAGACCCTTGGAAAAGTCACAGAATTTCAATTTATACCTACAAAAGGTCTCTGAAGTTTGAATTTTTCAGATAAAATGCATCCATTTGTCCATTTAATAAATACATGTATTAATTATAACAAGCTAATATATTATCATACCTGTAGAGTTCTGGAAATGATGTCTTTTTTAGATTAAATCATGTAGGAATGTACAGATACATTCCTTCTATGGGGTCTGGATCACTAGGTGTCTGATTTTTTTGCAGGCCTGGGAGCAAACCAGTTATTGTCCTATACCAGAGAATAAGCCTCATATATGTTTGCTTCCAGGTTGAACAGTCTCCGATTTTTCAATCTAATTGATGCTACTGGAAATTTCATCATTAGAGGCACAACTAGCATAATAGGACCCTTTAATAAGGTTGACATCAGGAAACAGTGTAAATAATAGTCTTAAAAGCTATTTACATTCAGTATTTTATAGTTTGTGAAATATGATTAGTGTACTTCAGTATTACTGACTTATTTTCGTACACAAGCAATGAATCCCTTATATGAAATGATTGACACAAGTGTTATAGATTTAAGATATTTGAGGACTGATGAATATTTCTGCATACATAATCAAATATCACAAGGATTGGTCACTCTAAACATTAAACCATATGTATCGTATATATATACATAGCCAAAACAAAATTTTATTCAGTATTTTTGGTGCACATATGTTTTTACTGTGACCTGTGACATGAGGTCAGGTGTGAGATTTTCCATCAATAGCATCATATTGACAGTCAAATGTTTTAGATTTTGGAGAATCATGGCTTTAGGATTTTTGGATTAATGTCACTCAACCTGTAATGGGATTCTAATCATGAAATATTGTTTTGGTTTGTGTCTAGATGTTCCCACAAAGCCTCAAATAGTCATAGTGGGGCTTTTCAGAGGTGGATAAATCTGGAGTTCAATGCTGGGATCAAGGGTGTGTGATTATTAAATTAGTCCACTGATTGCTTTGGCACAGTTCTGGAGAGGAGTAGGAGTCTCTGCAAGTGCTATCTGCCCTAAAGGTAAGTAGGCTATATAAGATGTGAGGGATACACAGAGGGTTGATGGTTACTTACTGCCTTGCTGCCTTTTACCTGCTATGAACTGTTTCTCCTCTGTAACAGTGCCCTATTTTGGATCCAGCCAACTATGAACTGAAACCTCCATAAACTGTGAGCCAAATAATCTTTCCTTCTATAACTGTTGGTGGTGGGTATTTTGTCTCAGTAACGAGAAAAGTAACTAAGACAGAATTTGGTATCAAAGAAGTGGAGTCATTGCTGTGACTATACCTGACGGTGTGGTTCAGGAGCCTTTGGAACTGACTTACAGGAAGAGCTTGGAAACTTTTAGAGAAGCTGGCTGAAGAAGCAGCCCTGGAATGCCTTAAGCTACACTTGATGGGAGACTGGTCAGAGTTCAGAAGATCAGAATTCTAATAGAAATCCTACTCACGAAGTCCAGGCTCAGAAGTTATCTGCTGGGAAGGACTTAATTAGTTGTTGGACTCCAGATGATATGTGTTATAGCCTGGCAGAAAGTTTGTCTGGATTTGGCTCATGTCCACAGCCTTTGCCTGAGACTGATATTAATGGCAGTGGACTAATTAAATTCTATCTTAGTTACTTTTCTCACTGCTGAGATAAAATACTCAACATTCAAATTTAAAGGAGGAAATATTTATTTGGCTTACGACATGTAAAGGTTTCAATTCATGGTCATCTGGCTCCAAGGCAGGGTGCCATGGCACAGGGAAATCAGAGGATAAAACATCAATTGCAAAGCAGAGAAGGCAGAAGGCAGCAAGCATCAGCAAGCGACAAGCAGTGACACTAGCCCTATTTCTGTCCCTTACATTTTATCCAGGCTATCTGACCTTAGCCAGATAGCACCAATACCCTGGGTGGGCCTTTCCATTACCAATCAGGGGACTAATTTAGAAATTACACACCCTTCATTCCAATGTCACAGAATTAATCCTAGCATCGAACACTCTAGATCTTGCCACCTCTGAAAACCCCACCTATGACTGCATGAAGCTTTTGGGGACACCTAGACACAGGCCATAACAAAGGATAACTGAAAATTAAATAATTAGAAGATTCCAATTACATGTCTAAAGTAATCCAGAACTTCATAAGACCTTTGACACCAAGAAATTTACTGAATAATTCAAAGTGTCTATTATATCATGACATCAGTGACATGGTAAGGTAGTTTTTTTCTATTCTGTTTTTAAAATGCAACCTCAGGATATATTTTGTTTCCTGCAGTGTATCAGTCAATCAGAGAACTGGTATATTTCCATATGCAAAATTAATACACTACCATTGCTGTAGCTGAAAATATTAAAATTTAAATTACATTCCACACTGCTGTCAAGATTGTATTAACCAAACTTAAACACACTGAAAATGACAATACAATAAAATACAGAGTATGATAAATCACTAAGCCTCTCTATTTCATACATGTGGGGAAAGAGTTGAATTAAGTGCTTGAATCTCCCTGCCCAAACTTGTCTCTATGTTTCAATGTTTATAGAAAAAAAAGGAATTTAAATTAGCATCCAGTTCTTTCTTGCTCAGGCAGAAGTTATTGTCACAATGAAATTGAAATCTGTTTAAAATTTTTTTTTTTTTTTTTTGGACCAAATAGGATGGGAATAGAATGTGTACTAAAAGATTTAATGGAAGAGTTGTTATAAGATAAGAATATCCAGAACCACACAGATTAAGTGACAGAAGTGGCTCTTAAAATGGCACCCTGTTTCTTAAGCCAAAATCAGAAGTATAACAGCAAATGCTAACTTACTTTCCTTCAATTCATTATCCTAATAGGAAAAATTCTAATACATAATGACAGAAAAATAACTTCTATGAAACTTGGCAAGTAAGCACTGTTTATAAACGAAGCAAAGTAGGCAAATGTAAATGCAATGAAGTATCACTTTAATAGATAACAAGACACAAATCTTTCTGTAATGCATTCAAAATGAATAAGTGGAGAGCCTACTATACACCTGTTGCTATTTCCCTAGAAATCAGAGATGACTAATAAGGATATCGACCACTGTCATCACAACTGTTAGCGCTCATCATACTTATGTGGTTTGTTCAGTGGTTTATACTTCAATTAATTCTTATATCAGCTCTATGAGGTAGAAATAATTGCCACCGTTATTTTCCTAATGAAGCATGGGAGCTAGTTTAAGTAACTTCCTCACAGATACATATGCAGTCAAAGTTAAAACTAAGATTGAAACATAAGCAGTATGCATTGTCATGGAACTTACGAGTATATTCTGGTTGAAGACAGATCTTAATATAGATAGCTGAATCAAATAACGAAACAGTCTTAACCTATGATAATTGCCATAAAGAAAATATAATTGGACAAGTGAAAGAGTGACAAGGGAAGTAACGATAGATTGGATGGCGAGAGAATACCTACACTACATTTAATATAAACATATATCCGCAGGGACTGGGGCTTTGGCTCGGCGGCACAGCGCCTGCCTGGTAAGCGCAACGTCGTGAGTTCGATTCTTGGTACCAGAAAAAAAACCACACACACACACACACACACACACAAAAAAAAAAAAAAAAACCCAAAACCAAAGAAAACATAAATCCCCAGTAACATTTAAGACTATTATATCTGTAGTTTCTGATAGCTTGGCAAAATGTACATACCTGGAGAGAGCACGTGCACAATAGTTCACCATTCTCTGAAATAGAAGGACTAGGAAGATTCGCCACACCACATTAATCTTAAAAGGATTTGGCCTGCTACGTTTCCTAGCCCACCAGGTGCATATGAATCACTTGCAGATCTTCTTAAAAAATGTGCTTTCTGACTCACGAGTTATGGGACTTGGGGCTTTGACTTTCCAATTCTAATAATCTTCCAAGTGATATTGGTGCTATTAATCCCTGCACCATACTTTCAGAAGCATTTAATAATGGGCTGAGTGATTCACATGCACACATTAACGTTTGAGAATTATTTGTCTGCACCAAGAATATATAATTAGTATCACTTTTTTCACTAGATTTTCATAATTCTAGTACATATTTTTACTATGGAAAAGATTAGAATTATTAAATTATTATGCCAAGATAAGAAACTAGCTAAAAATAAAAAATATCACCAGTTTAATTCAACCAGATGCAGAAAATGACAAATTCTAACATAATAGACTGTTACAAGATTCTACAGCTATCTGAGCACTTTTGTGGAAATGACTGCTAGCTCTCAGTTTGTCTTCTCCTGCGCACATGGACTTTTTTGCACGTGCAGCACAACTCTCTGTGCTCATTAAGTGCCTCAGAACTCTGGGCCTGTCTCTCCAGCAGTTACTGCTAGCTGCAAGGTGACACAGGGAGGCAGCCAGATGACAACAAAGATGCCTTTGCTAGCTATCACTTATTTGCATTAAATGAGCCCACAGATGTTCTTAACTTTCTCTGGGACTACGCAAAACGCATTTTTTCTTCTGTATCATAGACTTTTCTGAAAGAACTTGCCCTTGGTGGAATTTTCTTCTCTGCGGTTTTCATTTGATAATAATCTAAAATTTGTCTTCATTTAAGTAAACTTACTCTAAAATATAGTTTCTTCTACATTAAAATGACACTTTAATGTGCCTATGGGGGGCGGATGGTAGAGGATAGAGTCAATGTTTTCCAGGATATAAACTACGATTCAAGGCCAACCCTAACCAAGAATCTCCTTTATCAGTTAGCAACATTAGCTGTCACTCACTTCATATCTATTATTTCCCCTGCAGGGAAAGTCCACTCTTTAGTAAATAGAGCAAGCCCTTTTGTCTCGCATATTGTCAAGCTCTTAACATAACTTAGTAGTCAATGTGCATTTGCTAAAGGGGGTCTTGAGAGTAAAGATTCTCCAACTGTTTGTACATAGAAATCACATGAATAATTTTTTAATTTAAACTTAAATTTAGCCAAAATGTCAGTATCTCTAGAGGTTATTCTGTCAATTTATATGGATCATTACAATGGTATTAAATTTAGGGGTATTCATAATATTCACTGCACACTTACCATAGCCTGAGAGTGTGTGTGTGTGTGTGTGTGTGTGTGTGTGTGTATGTGTGTGTATTTCATGTGTGTCAGTTGAGAAACAGAGAGGGGAAAAGAAAGAAAAAGAGAGAATAGAAGGAGAGAGAAAGATAAAAGAAAGGAAGAGGTTATTAATAATTAAAAGACTAACATAGTATTGGTACATGGAACAGGCAGGAGTATCTTCCACCAATCTGAGATCTCACTTCAATTAAAGCTACAGAATTTTTCTGAAAGTGAACAGTGTGCCTCTCTCTGATTTCACTCCCACGAGTGAAATTTACTGAAATTTTAGTGGCAGATTATATAACTCCCACCTAATTATAAATAAAGTACATCAGAAAATAAGGGATGTGATCATGTGAGATGTCATGCTATAAAGATAAAAATTTCCTTTTCTGAAAATGTATAGATTCATGGAGAGACATAGTCTGCCTAAACTTGTGAAATTATTTAGAAAATTCTGTAAGTGATAGAAAACAGGATTGTTTTCAGCTTTATAAATGAGTAGCAGGCAGTCCTTAACAACTAATGCACATAGCAAGCAGGAAAATTCTCTTGAGGCATGATTTGTGGAATCGGACGTTCAGTGTTAATTTTAAGGGAAATTTTTCTAAGCAGGAAATGGAAATTTACAAACTCTAGGACATAAAAATATCAGCATTGTGTATATATGTATAGATAGCTTAAATGGAGAGGTGCTGCTGCAATATTGTATATGCATTAAGCTCCCACCAAAAGCCTTCTCTTAACACCTCAATACCTCCTACCTGGATATAGCAAGGGAAAGAGGGTAACCACAGGTAAAATAACAAAATCTGTCAGCTCTGAAGGAAGAAAAGGGATGTTCCAAAACCCACTTTTGTTTACTTACTCTTTCCCCAAAGCTGGCCCTTAATAAAGCTTATAGTAACAGTATACAAGTTTTTTTTTTATTTTATGGAAAAAAGGTAAAACAAAATTTCATGACAAGATGATAGGAGAATAGCAGTAGTTAATACATTGCAAATGATTATGTTTCAAGTGGTTACACAGAGCATGGCATACAGGCACAAAACATTCTCCAATCCATATTAGCACAAAACTTCCTTTTCTATGAACCAAGACATTAATAGTATAACTAACTTGCTTTTTTTCTCCCTTTTCCCTTCCTTCTTTCCCCTTTCCCCTTTCCCCCGTCCTAGTTCTTTTGTCATTTTAAATAATTTCTTCCCTTTTCACAATATCTAATGTACAGCAGATGCAAGTATTATTTTTAGCTGCTAGTGCTGTGCATGTTTTATTTTTCAATTACTTCATGAGAAAGGTATTATTATGCCCATTTGATAAATAAAGAAAACAGAAATTTGTGGAGGCCAAATGATTGCCCTAAGTACATAGCTGTAGATTAATTGAACAATTCCTATAATCTGAGGCTATCGAACTCCAAAATCCAAGTCTATAACAGCTGTGATGTACTGACGTTATATAAAGAAAGAAAGTAATATAAGATACTGTTTGTAAACATAACATTTTAAAGCTTGAAGAAACATGAGAAATAAAATACAGTAGTTGTTTTCTTAATAGAAAAAAATCTAGTTAAGGACACACAATGCCTGCGCTGTGTATGTTGCATTTCCTGAACTAGGTACTAACAGAAGTAGAGTGAGGAGCAATTATACTATGTCCAGTGTCAAGGAGCTTTCAATAGAATTTTAAAACAAAGAAAGGTCTAAGATTTGGTTATTTTTAAAACATTCCTAAATAAGGCAAGCTCATATGGACTACATTAGGTTTGTAAATACAGAAGTTAAAGGAAAAATGCTGTAATCAGAAACAGGAGATGTGAATGAACACTTCCCAAAGGAGGCAGATCCAGTTTTTTCCACTTCAGTCTGTATGGTAATGCACAGCAAGCAAAAATTTGCCACATGCAAAATCACCCACAGGCATGTGAATTTAGGCATTAAGATGTTAATGAAACGAGGAGAGTCACAAGTACACATTAATGGGTTATATCTCATAGGGCAAATCATTTTACTTCTCTGGCTTTGCTTCCTTTTAATGCATTACAACTTCATCCTACTTAATGTATGTTATAAGGCCACTGTCAGGATTACATGTAGTAAATGTTTACAAGATTCTTGAAAGAGTGTAAACTACAGTTGCATTTGACATTGCAAAACACTATAATTACATACAAGAAGCTGCTGTCTGAAATGATTTTAAGTAATTAACTTTTTAAATTCTGAAATTCTACTACAGGACATTAAGGTTATAGCTTTGTTCAACTGCAAGGCTTAATGATATGTACTTATTGATTTTCTAGCACAACCATTTTCATAGTTCTCACCAAGTGTAGGCCTTATTATACCTTATAATATGCATGGAAAGTCATAGAGTTCTGATGAGGCTAAAACTCTAGATTGTATTTTATATATTATCCTGCATCCATCAGGGTAAAATGTGTACACAATGAGACTGGACAGAAATTAAAAATTTGAAAATTACTTTGTTAAGATAGCAAAATGTAAACAGAGGTCATAGTATGTATAATGTAGAACACATCATTTTGTCTCTCTTCCTTAAAGTGTAAGAATAGAGGATAATTTTTAAACTGAAATCAGGAAATACTGTTTCCCAACATTGCAGGATTGATTTTCCCAATACGGTACTACACTACCATCAAGAAGGATAAACCTGAGTCATTTGTAGGAAAATAGATGCACCTTAGAACAATAGTGCTAAGTGAAAGAAATCAGACAATATAAGTTTAAATACTGAATGTTTCTTTTATATAAGACATCCAAAATATAATTAAAGAGCACAATAAAAGTTAGATACCAGAAAAAAAGAGTCATGGTTCTTTTGCAAAAGGCAAGAGAACTAAGAGACAGAGGGGGAAGGAAAGGAGGGGGAGGGGAAAAGAAAGAAAAGTAACAAACGTGTTATATACATGTACCACCTGCCTATTATGGATGTGACCATTATGTACTACAAATATGTACAATTACAAAAGAAAAACTGAAAAATGCACAACATGTTTTGCTTTCAAACAAAGAAACAATGTCATTCATCCTTTTCTCAACCATGGGAAAAGGACATGGGAAAATCTTCAACATAATTCCAGCAGGCAGAGAGCAGAATTCAGGGACATAATGGTCTAGGGCACTGAAAGTAAACCTTTTAGAGCTTTTGTTGATCAGAGCTGGCTGCAGTACACTGGCCATAAGTTCATCACCACTGGTCTGGGGTGTACAGAAGTTTCTACTCTGATGATATTTTCAGAGCATAAAAATTAAGTGGTCAAGGTGAACATAGCACTAGGGTTGGGATATGTCATTACCTTCAGTGAAATTATGAAAAGAAAGGTCCATAATTTTGAGCAGTAAAATTCTTAAGGAGTTTAAGAACTCCAAAGTTAACCTTACCATCAGGTAAAGAAAAAGAAAATTCAGTCACTGATAAAATGAAATGTATGAGAAGGAAACATAGTGTAGTATACACATAGTTAGGACACTAGGTGAAAACTAAAGCCATTACAAATAAGAATAGTGCATCCAGGCTAAATTACAACAGAAAGAGGAATAAGAGCTTTTCTGCCTTTATAGAAAATCTTGTCTCCTGCTGAGCAGTACAAGACTATACACAAATGCAAACAGACAGAGATATATGAAAGATAGAAGTGTAAAGACAGCAGCCGTCATAACAAGGACAATAACTGCAGTTAAGACAGAATTCTTGATACATTTCAAAAGGGACTGATGTAAGTACAAAGGGAGTTGGGAAGGCACCCACAGAAATCACCCTTCCAGGGGCTGGGGATTTAGCTCAGCGGCAAAAGCGCCTGCCTGGCAAGCGCAAGGTCGTGAGTTCGGTTACCGGTACCGGAGAAAAACAAAAAAACAAAAAAACAAACAAACAAAAAAAAATCACCCTTCCAGAGCCATTACTTTCAGGAGCTGGACTCACAGGACAGCACCTTAAGAATTGTGGAGATGCTTCTAGTTTAGTAAAGATTTAGCTTCAAAAGTAGTTCCAATGAGCAAAGAAGGATTATTCATTAAAAAGTGCTGACAACACTGATTGAATATTTACTGGAAAATATGATCAGTTTTCAACTCTAAGCCTCACACCAAAATTATTTCCAGGTAACTCTGAGAGTGATTCACAAAAATTAAACCATTAAAGAACTAGAAGAAAGCATAGGTAGTTACCAAACTTCATAGTGTAAAAAGTTGCTCAGCACAAAAGCAAAAATAAAATGAAAAACACAATAGATTTGAATTTCTAAAATTTTAGAATAAATTGGGAAGCATTTTCAACATAGATTAAAAAGAGCTGAGTTTTGCTGAGGTTTTTTTCTTTTTTTTGGTACTGGGGCTCAAACTCAGGAGCTTGCACTTGCCAGGCAGGCGCTTGTGCCGCTGAGCTACATCCCCAGCCCAATAAGGTAAATGTCCTTCACATATGCAGAACTTTTCCAAATCTCTATAAGAAAATAATAAATTCATCTAGTAGCATAAAGAACTAAATCAGGGGTTGATAACCTCTGACCAGTTCACAAAAATTGAAACATTACCTGTTTTTGTTAAATTTAATCAGAAGAAAACCATGCCTATATATTTACACATTGTCATGGCTGCTTTTGCAGTGCAGCAGCAAATTTAAGCAGTTGTGACAGAGACCATATGGCTGTGAAGCCTAACCTAAAGTGTTGATTACCTGTTCCTTTCCAACAAAAGTGTGCAGATTACTGAATTGAAGAGATCAATAGATTCTTCACTAAAGATGCAAGTGCCCTATTAATAATCATAAATTATTTGATCTACTACTCATCAAAAATGCAAATCTCAAAAGGAACACACCAAGCTCACCTATCTAACTAGCAGTACTGGCAAACATTCAGGGAAAGCATTGACTGGGATATAAATAAGTAATCTTCTTGAAGATACTATGACCATAGCTAGCAAATTGTTTATATGACTCGGGTGCAGTGACTCAACTGGTAAGATTTTTGTCTTGAAGAAAATCAGAGATATACACATATATTTATACATGGTGATATGTTTAAACATTAGTCAAAATGAAAACAATTATACTGTAGAAGGATATTGTAATGGTATGGGGTAATATTCACAATACAATTCTAAGTAGAATAAAACTGTCAGGGGAACCCAGCTTGATCCCTTGTTCCACTACAATTCCGACCTATCTATTCTCATCTGACAAGGATAAAATGTACACATCACAGTATACTTTTCTTAAAGAATGAGAAAAAATTCTGTTGAGAATTCATTTTTAAAGAAAGAAGAGGTTACATAAGACAAACTTGCCCTACAATGTCAATTTGAACTAGAACAAAAGCTTTGCATAGGTGATCTGATTCTCCATCCCCCTCACCATTACAGTGAAACTGATAACATCTTCCTCACCTTACTCACCAGAGTGAGTCTCAGTTAAGATACTAGAGATGTTAAAAGACTTTGAACACTTCCAAATGGTATCTAACACATGCTCGTCTTATTAGTTTAGTTGATCAGAGGCAATTCCTCAGAAACTTAACTCATGAAATGGGTTTGTTTATCATTAACTCATGTTTTCCTCAGCCATGGAAAATATTAGGACAATTATGAAGTCTCCTGATACTCTGGCAGGTAGAACAGATTTCCCTCACAAGCGTCTTGGCTTTTAATTTCCAATAAAGTTGAAAGGCAAGCATCTAAGAGCAGTAAGGCTTCTGATGTAGCCCAACTAATGCTAGAGTGTTTGATTAATTCCATTTGGTATAATATTGCCTTTATTAATACAGCCATCTCCTTGACTCGTGCTATCACACCAGACACATGTGCATGTATTTAAAATTAGCTCCTACATTCCTTCCATTTTCACAGGAGCCTTGCATCTAGTTTTCTTTCTAGTTTTCTTTTATGCTTAATTGGACTGCACACTGACCCCTGCCACCACCAACCCTGTTTACCTCAGTGCAGAATGCAAACATCTTGATGCATTGCTTTCAATTATTTTGATATTTGATAAGACACTAATTAAAATGATTTAGCAATGTTAGTTTGGGCTTTTTTTGTATTCAGAATATACCTGATGAAAGTTGTCTGTTAAGCTGCTGGTGAAAACATAAAGATGGTTTCTTTCATATGTCATTATTATTCTTCTCATTCTTCATGCTGGAAAGTTGGAGAACATATTTAAGTCTTAAATCCTCTACATACTTTCTAAATCATGTTATCTTTTCTGTGATCTTCACATCTGGCTATTACTTTATTCTAGGTGGTTCTAACATTTCAGGGAGCTTCACAATCTCAAGGAAGGATTGTTAAAGACAAATTTCTGGTCCTCAGTGCCACAGTTTCTGATTCAATAAGTCTTGAGTGAGGCACAAGAACTTGTATATTTAGCAAAACTTCAGACTATGTTGATTTTGCCTGTTTAGCGAATGCACTTTGAGCACCACTGTCACAACACAGAGCTTCTGCAATTCTATTACACCCTTCCCTCCTCTTTGAATATGTTGTTCATACTTACCTCATACAAAAGAGAATAGTGGTTGCAAGAAGAAGTTCTTAAGTCAAACTGACATGAGTTTGAATCTTAATTTTCACTTATTTCTCACGTGAATTTAGAAAATTATTTACAATATTTGCACCTCAATTTCTTTTTGTTATTGTTGTATTTTTGAGGCAGGGCTTCACTATGTAGTTTCCGAGGCCTGATCTTATGTAGTCCAGGTTGGCCTTGAATGTATGGCTATCTTCCTGCCTCAGCTTCCTAAATAATGAGATTATAGGTGTGTGCCACCACACCCAGTTGAACTTCAATTTCCACATATAAAATCATGGGTGACAATAATGATAAAGTAGTGAAATATTAGATAACAATAATGTAATATAATCAAGGAGTGATATCCCAGTGCCTTTGCCATATTCGACTGATAGAAGCAATTCACATGTTCTACCCTTGCTCATGGAGTGGTGATTACAAAACATGTGGACACCATAAAGCAGGATATGTTTAGAGGTCACTTTGAAATCTGTCTTTCAGAAGTATAGACCAAGCAATTGGCTATCTGATACTTGCTAACAGATTAACATGAAGTAGCCTACTTGTTTACTCAGGGAAGTTTTTTTAATATTCAATAGCACATAAAGTTCCTGTATTCCACCTAACTACCCATTATGATATCCCATTTTAATTTTACTCATCTTTTATCTTGAAAATAATTTAAACTTGTGTGTAATTTGAAAGACTATTACAGAGAAACTCAGATACCTATCATCTGGTTTCTAATTGTTATGATCTTGCCAGATTCTCTCTCTCTGTCTCTCTCTCTCTCTCTCTCTCTCTCTCTCTCTCTCTCTGTCTCTCTCTCTCTCTCTCTCTCTCTCTCTCTCTCTCTCTCTCTCTCTCTCTCTCTATGTGTATAGTAGGATGTACTCTATCTTCTAGGA